>NC_136059.1:1255763119-1255901479 GCF_964261635.1 Lissotriton helveticus | reverse complement strand
TCTCTCTCTCTCTCTCCTCCCCTCTCTCTCTCTCTCTCTCTCTCTCCTCCCTCTCTCTCTCTCTCTCTCTCTCTCTCTCTCTCGCTCTTCTCCCCTGTCTCTCTCTCTCTCTCTTCTCCCCTGTCTCTCTCTCTCTCTCTCTCTCTCTCTCTCTCTCTCTCTCTCCTCCCCTCCCTCCCTTCCCTCTCTCTCTCTCTCTCTCTCTCCTCCCCTCCCCCCAGCCCGGAATACAGTACCACTGTGATCACAAAATTCTTAAGCACCCTGCAACACTGGGGATTTACAGGAATCCAAACACCAGCGTGAAGTACTCGAACAACAATGACGTCTGTCTTATAAATGTCACAAAAAAAGTTAATATTTCACTTCTGTTCTTGGATTTTCGTGAAAGTACAACACATATTGCATTACAAATGCTATAGGTGTCACATTTGTGAAAGTTAAAACTATTGGCATTGTAAATGACAAAGCTATTACTTTAGCTATTACTATAGCTATTTTCACAACCAACACATAAATAAAAAAAATGTAATTCACAATACCAATGGCTCAAACTTTCCTAATGCGAGACCTATTGCATTGCAAATGCTTGTTTGCTGTGTAGCCGATAATTTTTTTTATTTGTAGACCCACAACTCAATCTACTTAAGGGCAGCCACTGTTTCCCATGTGTTTACTTCCTTGCATTGGAAATAATGGTCTATCCTGTTTTGAAGCCAAACGTGAGTGCATAAACAATCTTTGTCAAGAGTTTAACAATTTATCCTGTGTTGAGTTCCAATCATAGTACTAATCATAGGGAACCTTTCAAATAAGTTTCCAAAGTGAAAATGTGGTGAAATTGTGCAGATGTTTGAGACAATAAATGGTAGAGCCTCACGAATATAGCACTGTATATAAAAAAAAAGCCAGCTCTACACATTCACAGTAGCCACATAAATACAAACATTGAAACCAATATCTAAATATTAATCCTGAGAGGGCTTGCAAAGCATGACATTTGTCAAATGGTGAAAGTGAACACATAATACAAGGAAATCTAAAATTAAAAGTAAAAACGGTCTAACTCTACAAATATTGCTTTCCAGGATGGGATAGAGCCCATGTGGGAAGACGAGAAGAACAAGAAGGGAGGACGATGGCTCATCACGTTAAACAAACAGCAAAGACGGAATGACCTAGATCGCTTCTGGCTGGAGACAGTGAGTCTCATATTTAGTGAGCAGAAACTGCTCTGCATGAGAATGTTTTATTTTGTGACTCTTCCAATTTAAATGTGTTGCATTTATACCTTCCCCCTCATTGTAGCTTGTGAATGGCTATGACAGAACAAGACATTCTGTTGGAGCAGGCAGTCTGCCATTTCCTCTATAGCATGCCTGTGGGAATTTTTGAGCAGTGAGATAATCTGCATTTATTTATTTTCATTAAAAAGTTATTCTTTATGGGAGTTCAGGGGGAGGTCACATCTTCCTCCCTAAACAAATTTCTCTTCAGAGGTCCAGATATATTGTGAAGATATAATTATTTTGCAAATTTGTAAAGCAACACTAGTTTTGGGAAAAAGCTACATCTTTGACCCCGGATTCTAGTTTAGAAAACATTTGTAATCTTAACTTTTCTGCAATTTGTAAAGAAGAGGCTGCAGTACCCACCCAATATCCTACCACAGCCATAGACCACTTTTGGTTTTTCTGCCACCGTCCTGATAAAACAGATCTCTTCAATCTTGATAGTGAAACTCAAAACCCAGGAAGGGAAAGCAAGAGAGGAAAGATGTCACAAGCCCTATCTTTTTTTAGTTTGAGCTTAGCGCAGCGCACTGCTATATGAAAACGCCTTTTTGGAATCTCTCTGGGCTTTCCACAGGCTCGTGAGTGTGTTTTTTTTGTGTGCATGGTTTTAAGTGGTCTTTGCGTGTGTCTTTCTGAAAAAGACGTCACACGATTAGTTAAAGGCGTCTGCATGTATCCGCCCACGGTCTACCGCTGCGGTTACGAGCAGGGGCCATCTGTTCTACCTTCTGTTTTTAATTTGCGCGGCTCGCCTGCTTTTTTTTTTTTTTATGTAATCCTTGGCAGGACACTGACTGAGCAAGAGCGAATTACATGCGGCGTGTAGATTGGCTTGAGCAGGTTAGGCATAATACTTGAAAAGCCTTATAGTGGCGCGCAGTCACCAAAGCTTGAGACAGCCTTGTTATAGTGTAGCGCAGTGAACAAGACTCGGTGTGCAGGGAACAAGGCTCGAGACAGCCTCATGTGGCCCTTCAAGAATGAGATATGGCAGCTGGCGCGCGGAGTGCAAGGCTCAAGACAGTCTTCTGCAATGCTTCAGGAACACGTTATTGAGGCGCGCGGCGGCCCGATATCCGATGGCCTAATTTTCTCGTGTAACCAATGTAACTGATAAAAGTCTCACCATAGGAAACAAAAATGTTAAACAAAAAAAAAACTGGAGTTCTCTCTTACATCAACTCAACTTCTCTGCCACATTCCCAATTTGTGCGTTGCTCGGCCGATGCAAGAGAATCTTAGTTTTAGCTCCCTGCCAACGACATCCACCATCTGTTAAAATCACAGCTTGCTGCCTCAAAAAACCTTGTTCCCAGTTACTCACATTCTGATGGATACATCTGCCAGTGGATTCCTCACCTTGTGAATATCCCCTGCGCCAGCAGCATTCGGAAATTTTTGTAGCTCTCTGCGAGGATGACGCCACAGAGGCACGGCTCCGCTCGCGACTTCGCTGACGTCACCGGAGCCATAAGAGAGCCTCGTCGGCGTGATGACGTCAGCTCCCTTTTTTCAGCTCCGTCTACGCGAACGGTTTTTTGGGACTCTCCGTAGTTGTATTGCTACTTTGTGTATTCTGGCTTGTATCCTGCTCTCTTTTGTTTCTCTTTTTCAAAAGATGACGTCTAGGAAGTCAGGATTCAAGCCCTGCAGGGAGTGCGGTGGACATATGGTATATATATATATCTACCCATCCACTCTCACCAAAAAAGCCGCTAAACGCTTTAAACACAACTTCCTGAGGTCCCACCCTGAAACCCCCTTTGCCGACACCTACTTCTCACCGGGCAATATAGCCCTGAACATTGATATCATCTTACACACCTCACGCAGAGCTCAATGGAGAAAAGCGTTCCTCACCCTACTCACCGTCTCCACCACCAGGAAAACTGCTCATGGCCTAACTCTCTCCATCACACCATCCCAACTCTTCCCTGGCAGAACCACCATTACTATCTACAATAACGGGATTGTCCTAATTCAATCCACAGACAGGAACCTGGAACTATTAGACAACCTGTTCCCCAAGTTCAAAGAGCACCTTTCCAAGCCTCGGACTTCCACCCATAACTCCTCCCGCACTATCACTCATGACGTCACAGCCCCCACCCACAACCCCTCTAACCTGGCACAGCATCAGAACGACACACACCTCGCCTCTACCCCCAGCACCCTAGTCCATCACCCACCTGCTGTTACCACCCCACATTCCTCCATCACAGCCACAAATCTCTCCACCTCATACACTAGCCGCCCCTCCAACACCAACCCTTGGACCCCCACACAGACCACTCCCATTCCCCCCTCCCCTGACATCACAACTTCCACCCACAACCACTTTAACCTAGATCAGCACCAGAACGACACGCATAACGACAAATCCTACCCTTTGTCCCCCCCCCTCTCTCAGTCCCCACTACCATCCGCTTACTAACCACGCAGAGCACACCACATCTATTATTATAACTCCCCCCTCCCCACGACAGGACCATCTCCAACCCCATTCCCCCCCCCCCCCCCCCCACTCTTAGCCCTCACTACCCTTCAGGCTCCCCCATCACCACCATCATACACTCCACTTCCACCCCGCTCTCTCCGCCTGCCACGAATTCCCTCTTCTACGCCACCAACCTCCTCCGTACTTCTTCCACCCCCATCGCCCCTATACCCTCTCGCCTCCCTAACACCAACCCGTACGCCTACACCACGGAGCCCTGCATGAACACCAATCCACCCCCCCACCTGTACGATAACTCCCAGGTCAGCCACTCACTCATGACTTCCACCACGAGCACTAACACTTATCCCACGCTGGACAAGATTATGTCCTCCCTCCTCCAACTCAAAGAAGACATTCACACCATCAAAGAGATGCTCATCACACCACCTAGACACACCTCACTCACCATCACGCCCCCTCTCAACTTGCTCTCCACCCGTCCTGATGACGCACCCAAGCAACATCCCTCACACAGGACCGCGATCCATGCCCACAATCGCAACAACCGCACCCGCCGCCCACACTGGACCGCGATCCCTGCCCACAATCGCAACAACCGCCCCCGTCGCACATGCAACCCTCTTTCGGATCTCGACACTCTCACCCTCCTCCGCTCCTACGACCCAGCTCCCCTAAACACCACAACCGCCTTGCACCTCCCCATTCCCACGATACACTCAAATCCCCGTAGACCCTCCACACTAAACAACAGAACCTCCGTCCCGAATAACCTTAGAAAAGTCCCCCTCTCTAGTACCCTCTACCTCCCCTGACACACCCCGTCTCAAATGCACCCTCCTAAACTGCAGATCGGCTTCTAGACACTCCTCCGCCATCGCTGATCTCATCCCAACATTGGACCTGGACCTAATCATCTTGACTGAAACCTGGCTAACCGAATCTTCTACACCTATAATGGACATTCTGGTTCCCCCCAACTATCACATCATTAGGCTTGACAGGTCTGGCAAGATAGGTGGTGGAATCGCATGCATATACAGGAACAGCCTTTCTGTTCTGAAAGTCTCCGCACCTTCCCTACCCTCCCCAACTTCCTACGAATACATCTGCCTCGATATTATCAGTAATGGCAAACCGATATGCTCTCTTCACGGCATTTACCACCCACCCAGAGACAACCTCACCTTCGCCCAACAAATCATGGACATGATCTCAACCAATGCCGGACGACAGCTCACCCAAATATACCTTGGTGACTTCAACCTCCACTGGAACGATCACAATGATACGGTGGTAAATAGTCTTAAAAGCTTCCTCAATGCCCTGGACCTCACACAATTATGCAACAGCCCGACCCACGAGAAAGGCTCTATCCTCGACCTTATCATCGCCAAAGAGGACGCTATTCAACTTGAGTCTATCCAACCCTGTGACTGGTCAGACCATCATATTGTCACATTCCACATCAATGAAAAAGTCAAACTCAACACGGTTCAATCCTCCAGACCTAAAATCTGGAAAAGAGACTTGAAAAAAACTAAACCCATACTCCCTACCCCCGAACAGCCACGACCTCCTGCTCCCTCCTACGGGCGCTACAGATGTCCAATCCTTGACTGACCACTATCTCAACGCCATGACCTCAATAATTAATGAGGCTGCTCCCATGCAGCTAAAAAGAGTCTCCGCTAAAATCTCCAATCCATGGTACGACGGGAGTCTCAATGAAGATAGACGAGCCATGCGAATGGCAGAGCGCACCTGGAGAACAGCTCCCTCTGCACTGCACCTGAAAACCCTGAAGAAAAAGAGAAACGCCTACTTCAGGAAAATTAAGCGCTCAAAAGCAAACTTCTTCAGCCTCCAGCTCGACCAAGCAAAAAACCGTCCAAGAAAACTGTTTGAGCTAATCCGAACACAAGCCAAGGAACAACCCCAACCTCTCAATACCTTGTGCGAAGCACCCTCCTGTGAAGACTTCGCCGCTTTCTTTACCCACAAAACTGACAAAATAAAGAGTGATCTCCGCACTGACGCAAGCCTCTACACCACACCCAACTGCATAACACTCACTGAACCTAAAAACAATGCAACATGGTCATCCTTTGAAACCTACTCCAAAGAAGAAATAGGCAAACTGCTCAGCACCTTGAAACCTTCCAATCACCTCACGGATCCCCTCCCTGCTAACGCTGTCAAAGATTTCACCCCATTGCTCCTTCCACTCTGGACTAAAATTATCAACAGCTCGCTCCAAGAAGGAACAATCCCTGACTCCCTCAAAGTTGGACAAGTCACACCTTTGCTAAAGAAACCTACTGCCGACCCATCCGACTTAAACAACTACCGTCCCATCACCAATATTCCCACTCTCTCCAAACTATTGGAAAAATGCGCACAACTACAACTGACTAAACACATTGATCAGTTTGATCTCCTCAACCCTCATCAATCAGGCTTCCGAGCAGGGAACAGTACTGAAACTGCGATGACCCACATAGTTGACGACGCCCTTCAAATCCTAGATCAAAATGATACCTGCCTCCTCATCCTTCTTGATCTCTCTTCAGCATTCGACACTGTTAAACATGAGAATTTACTCGATCTTTTGAACACAAGAATGGGTCTATCTGGGACTGTTCTCAAGTGGTTCACCTCCTTTTTTACACAACAGGTCGCAGAAATTCAAGAGTAACAACCTGATGTCCTCGCCAATACCTGTTTCGTTAGGCGTCCCCCAAGGATCCTCCCTATCACCAACCTTGTTCAACCTCGTTATGGAACCTCTCACCACCTTGCTACAAGCATCCAATGTACTTTTTCACATGTACGCAGATGACACCCAACTATATCTCAAATTACAATCCCCTAATGACATTCTACTCCTGAACTCAACGATCAGAAGCACCCAATCCTGGCTTGCTGATAATCATCTCAAACTCAATGCTCTGAAAACAGAATTCCTTCTGATCTCACCTCCCGCGAAGATTTCTACCACTCAAACCTGGCTTAAACAGCTAACTGCACTCAATGTCCAACCCACCATAGTGGATTCAGCAAAATCCCTAGGCATAACTCTCGACTCTCAGCAAGGCTACTAAGGGAGCGAACTTCCAAATCAATACCCTGAGGAAACTTAAACCCTTCCTACCAGCCAAAGACTTCCAAACTGCAGTACAAGCACTAGTAATCCCGCAAATTGAATACGGCAGCATCGCACTCTGCGGTCTCCCGCTAACCACTACTGCACCCCTAAGAGCTTCTCTAAACGCTGCAGCGAGACTCATCACTGGGTAAAATAAACACTCGCATATCTCCCCTTACTTGAAATCCTTGAACTGGCTGCCTTTTGAAGCCAGAATACATCTGAAAATCGCCTGCATGACACACAAGGCTGTACACCTGAGCTCTCCCGGATACCTCACTCAGAAGCTGTCAATCTCTGGCGGATCTAGAAACACTAGAGGCACAAACCATCTTCTGCTAAAACCTCAACGATTCCGGAAGGAAAAAACTTATAAACGCTCTTTCTCAGGAATGGCACCCAGGATCTGGAACTCACTTCCTCCTGAAACCAGGCTCATCTCCTCCATCACACTTTTTAAGAAAGAAGTAAAAGCTATTCTCATGGCCAAATACACTTGACCTATTAACGTGGATCTGTAAAGACTCTACACCGATCTGTATTATTTTGCTCGAACTCTACGACTGTGTCTCACCTGTATTATTGACCTACCTGACTACCTATGCACACATTCATCTGTAATATTTGCATTATTGATGTACCTGTTCTACTTTGCTCCCTCACATACCTACCCATCTCACTTATTACGTTAAATTTCGCTATACCTAATGACCTGCTACTCACTCTATGGTTGTATTCCCGGCTTTGTAAAGCGCTCTGATATCTGCAAAGATCTTGTTCGCGCTATATAAAACTTTCAAAATAAATACATAAATAAATAAATTCAAACCTTAGTCACAAAATTTCAACACCAACACTCTCTCGCAGCCAGAGTGTTCATGAGACTAATAGGCATGATGGCATCTTGCATTTTTATTGTGCCATATGCAAGACTGCAGATGCGTCCACTACAAGAATGTCTAGAACAGTGGAACCAGGCTCAGGGCCATTTAACAGACCTGGTGTTGGTGGACAGCCGCACACATCGCTCTCTGCAATGGTGGAACACCAAAAAATCTATCCAAAGGGCGGCCGTTCCTAGAGCCAGTTCCACAGATAGTACTGACAACAGATGCATCCATCCCTAACAGGATGGGGAGCACATCTGCTCCACCACACAACTCGGGGAAGGTGGACTACTCCACAAAAGGTGCTTCAGATCAATCACCTAGAATTCTTAGCAATTTTCCTAGCACTAAAGTCCTTTCAGGGACACATACAAAACAAAGCTGTCTTAATCCGGATGGACAACATGACCGCCATGTACTACATACAAAAACAAGGAGGCACACATTCCCTGCAACTGTCTCAACTTGCACAAAATATTTGGAGTTGGGCCTTTCCACAAAACCTACATCTGCTCGCACAACACCTTCCAGGAGTTCACAATCAGATAGCAGATCTGTTAAGTCGACAGACACAACAAATTCACAAATGGGAACTACATCCACAAGTTCTTCAACCATTCTTTCACAAATGGGGTCATCCAGACATAGACCTGTTTGCCACAAACGAAAACGGAAAATGCCCAGCCTTCGCTGCCAGGCTTCCACACCCGTTGTCCAAGGGCAATGCGATATGGATGAATTGGTCAGGCAGATTTGCGTTCGCTTTTCCGCCAATCCCACTAATACCACTAGTAGTACGCAAGCTCAGACAACAGTCTCTCAAGATAATACTAGTAGCTCCCACGTGGGCACGTCAACCGTGGTTCTCCACGCTGTTGGAACTTTCTCTAGTTCCACACGAAAAGCTGTCTCTAACACCATCAATGCTAACGCAGAACCATGGAGACATCAGACATCCGGATCCAAACCAACTGGATCTGACTCCTGAAGTCTTGGAGTTTGGATATCTTAACCTACCACCAGACTGTATGCATATTATTAAAGAAGCCAGAAGACCTACAACTAGAGCTTGCTATGCAGCTAAATGGACGAGATTTGCCATTTACTGTAATATTAATCAAATTAATCCATTGGATTCCTTCCATCCAAAATATTATCTGTTACCTGCTTCATTTACAAAGGTGTAATCTGGCTTATTCATCTATACGATTACACCTTGCAGCATACCTACAAAACAGACAACATGTCATTGTTCAGGGTACCAGCTATTAAAGCTTTCATGGAAGGATTAAAAATTATTATTCCTTCTAGGTTGCCACCGTCTCCAGTGTGGAACCTAAACATTGTTCTTACTAGGCTCATGGGACCCCCATTTGAGCCTTTACACAGATGTGAATGACAATTTCTCACATGGAAAACAGTCTTCCTCATTGCTATTACCTCTCTTAGAGTTAGTGAAATTCAAGCTTTTACTATACAAGAACCATTCTTGCAATTACACCGTAGCAAAGTGGTTCTAAGAACTAATCCTAAATTCCTTCCTAAAGTAATTACTCCTTTTCATATAAACCAATCGGTAGAATTACCTATGTTTTTTCAGAATCCCAATTTGGTCACAGAGAGAGCTCTACACACACTAGATGTCAAAAGAGCCCTTCTATATTACATTGATAGACCAAAATCATTTTGAAAGACAAAACAACTATTTGTAGCTTTCTCTCCACGACATAAAAGTAACCCCATTTCCAAATCAGGAAATGCAAGGTGGATTGTTAAATGTATACAAATATGCTACCAAAAAGCTAAACGCACTTTAACAGTTCCTCCTAGAGCGCACTCTACACGTAAACTAGGAGCCTCCATGGCTTTCTGAGGGAACATTCCCCTAGAAGACAACTGCAAAGCAGCGACATGGTCTACAACACACACCTTTACTAAACACTATTGTGTTGTTGTGCAAGCTAAACAGCAAGCTGCAGTAGGCCAAGCTGTCCTCAAAACTCTGTTTCAAACTACTGCAACTGATACAGGTGACCACCGCTAGGGGAGACACTGCTGCACAATCGATGCGAAGTGTACAATCTGCAGCTCATATGCCTCGAACGGAAAATGCTACTTACTAGTATGCATCTGTTCTTGGCATGTAGAGCTGCAGAGTTGTACACGCCCTCCCGCCTCCCCGGGACCTGTATCTGTTCCAGTTTGTATCTTAGTTAGATATACACGCATGGACATCCTTTTTCTATCTTTCTACTAACTCCATCATTTCCCATCATGGCGAAAAACAATCTAAGGATGGAGCCGATGCCCATGTGCACTATCGTCCAAGGGAGGAGTCACCTATCTCGTGACTACAAAGACTTCTTCCAAGACGACAACAACATGCAATCATCCGAGCCCAAAACCAGGTGGCGATCTAATGCTAAGTGTACAACTCTGCAGCTCTACATGCCAAGAACAGATGCATACTGGTAAGTGGCCTTTTCCTTACCGAATGTAATTAGGTCTCGCGGCCTATCGATGCGCGCATGCGCATCGAGCGGAGCGAGAATTCAAGTAGCGAAAATACTCATGAAACCACCAGCTTTTTGCTGGCGTTTTCATGAAGTTCACGTGAAACACGTGAACGCGCATCAGGCACTCCTCCCACACCTCACGGACATCTGTTCATTTCTCCTGCACAAGGCTCGCAAAAGGCTCTCCTCCCTCCCCACATCAAAGGCATCAATCACCCTCCCACAGGCTTCCCCAGCGCTGCCCCGCCCCCTGCTTCACGGCCAGGCCATCTGTTCCCTGCCAGACCTCTCACACCTCCGTCACAGCATGCCTGTTTATGTGCTTGTAATTATTCATGGCCGGCCGCCGGCCTCTCCATTTACAACGAACCATCCTTTGTGTTTACTAACGCAACCCCTACACGTCATGAGACCTAATAAACCGCCCACCATCCGAACATCAGTTACAATGCACCCGGATGCATCGCAAGAGAACTAACGACATTCGGAAGACGCCCGGTGATTTTTTACCCCTAACACTCGGTAAGCTGCACTGATTAAATAGCTTTCTAGTAAACTTGCATGTTGCATGCATTTCCTCTAAATGGTATTGACACCACGAGCGAGTGACGTATCGTTCTGAACCTTGCTAACTTTTCCCCGTCCGGTGAGTTACACACCGTTAACACAGCTTAGTGACTCGCTTGGAGTCACTTTTAACATCGCGTTTGAGCGCACAACTCATAACCTCATTAACATCACTACCTGACATACTAAGACACTGCCGAAATAAAACTGATACCTCGAGCGGGTATCGTAACGGTTGAATCTTTTTAACTTCAACTGTTTTCGTTCTGTGTTAAACACCTCGTCTCCTCTGCCCCCTAACAAGTAAAAAAAAACAAGCATTGGCATAGCCAATAGGTCTCGCTTGTGGGACATTATAAGTATTTAGATTTGCAGCACAATATCCTTGGTGCAACAAGGATATTGTGCTGCAAAACTAAATACTTTTAAGGTCCCACAAGCGAGACCTATTGGCAATGCCAATGCTTGGTTACTTGTTCAACCTATTGAGTGTTTTGTACATCCTTGTATTTAAGTTTATCAAAAAATGTTAATGTGTTGCTTCTAATTCTCTTCCAGGGGATCCTCATCAATAGTCATAAGCATTAGAATATTCCCGCCCATGCGCGGGACCCCGGAAACAATATATTATATGTGCCCCACATATATATAGACATATATATATATATATATATATATATATATATATATATATATATATATATATATATATATATATAATAAGCAATTGCAGCCAAATAAAACAACAGAGCTGTAATATGCTGTGAAGAATTTCCACCATACAGTGTATTTTGCATTAGAAACATGAGAAACAACACCAATGCTTGTTTAGAAACTGTTTTAATGCTTAAAAAACAGTAGAAATTCTCATAACACACTGTAAACATATACAGCTCCCAGGCTGCATTGCAAATCCCCAGTCTAAAAAGACTGAAAAGCTAACCTGTAGCTGAATGCACTAAAACTGACGCTGTGCCTTTAAGGCACCTCTGCCCCTAGCTTCCCATCATGCCTCAGGGGTTACAGTTAGGTCAGTTGTTCTTTCCGGCTCCTTCAGGAAGGACCCTGGATACTCAGCTCCACATTTTTCTGCCTTTTTCAGTCAGAAAATCTTCAAAAGAACAATTTTTTGATTTACTTTGACTTTTCACATCAGAGTCAAGTAAATAACTGCTTAGCAGTCAATTTTTTGTGAGGTTTTCCTTTCAGGATGCCCTCATTATTTGATGATTGCCCTTCTTGTGGCCACAAGAAGGCAAAAACGGACTCTCATGAGGTCTGTATTTTATGCTTGCCAGAGGATCATGATCCTAAAGACTGTTCTCATTGTAAAAATCTGTCTGACAGAACTCTTAAAGACAGAGAGAGGAACAGGCTCTATGGTCTGGCCCAGAGATCCATGAGAGGAAGATCTGCAGAGAGGAAGAGTTCAAAGAGACCCAGAACTCCCTCCAAAGGCAAGTCAGAGCGTCCATCAACCTCAGCACCGCTGAAAAAACGACATCTGATGGACAGTTCGAGAGAAAAAGCTCCGTCGACGTCGAGATCGGCGTCGATGAGGAAATCGTCGTCGAAAAGAGGTTCGCCGTCGTCGAAGAAGGCTCCGCCGTCGTCAACTAGGCGACGATCGGCGTCGAGAGAAACCACGAGATCGCCGTCGACGAGAGCGTCAAGACATAAGTCAACTCCGCCGCCGTCAACCAGGCGACGGTCGGCGTCGAGAGACAGATCACACTCGCCGTCGTCTCGACGTCGACAGGCTTCGAAGAGTGTGACACCTCCGCCGACGTCTCCACGGAGGCGCTCGGCGTCGAGGAGCAAGAGCCCCCTCGGACGATCGTCGTCGAAGGGATCATCGAAGGCACGTCGGCGCTCGTCGTCGAGGATGTCCGATCCTCAGCCGTCGCCGCATGCCAGGTCGACATCAAGTACAGGACATTGTCGATTGACATCTCCGTCGCCGACAGATCAACGTCGGCCGACGTCGAGAGCGCCGTCGACGGCAGGGCTATGCCGTTCGACGTCGAGACCTTCGCCGACGGCATGACAACGCCGTTCGGCGTCGAGGGAGAAGACTCCGCCGTCGGCGCATCAACGCCGATCGACGTCGAGGGACAACAAGTCAACGTCAACGCCGAAGGTTATCACCCCGTCGACGCCGCAGAGGCGTTCGACGTCGAGGGAAAGGCTTTTGAGACGTCCTCCAACACCGGTGAGAAGGAGATCTCCTTCGGTGCCTTCGACAGTCCTAGTGACACAATCTGCTTCACTCCATTCCTCCTCAATTGCCTCGGGTTCAACGGGGTCATCTTCTAGGAGTAGGAGTCCGGTTCAGAAGAATCCCCAGCGGGGTTACACTTCACATATAAGACTCTCGCCAAGATGGTATGCTCCTTTGAGTAATTGGAAGGATTCTAAGGCACCAGAGAGACTTCAAAGGTACTTGAGTCCAGTCCACGGGTCTCCTCTTCAGCAAGCAGAAGAGGCAGATGGACAGAGTCCTGCCATTCACCGATCACGCTCACGAGAGAGAAGAGCGGACAGGTCGCATGCCCCTAGGGTCTCCTGATCGCCAAGGAGGGAGCAACCCAAATCTCGAACACCGAGAAAGGAGGTACGGACTGAGAGATCGAGATCTCCAGTACATCAGAGGGTATCACGTTCTCCTCGAAGGGAGGAACGAACTAGGAGATCACCGGTGAGGAAGGAGCATTTTCACCACAGGAGAAGAAGAACTCCATCATCCTCCCCTCCATCTTCGCCTAGATCTTCTAAAGGGGACTACTCTCCGACGCTGGCAGACAGCCCTCGCTCAAGAGCTTCCCCTCTTGACGACGTCAACACATATCTGGACGTCTTGCAAAGGGGTTCTCACAAGCTGAATATAGAAATGACCACTCCAGAGGTGTCCACTACTGTGATTTTTGAGACTCTTCATCACAAATCATATACACGGCCGTTGCTCCCATTAGTTCCAGGAATAATGGACCCAATCAAAGAGGTTTTCCTCACGCCAGCAACGATCAGGGCAGTACCGGCACGTATCCAGAAAAAATATAGGCCGGCTGACTCAGATCCTATCCTATCCTAACAAGCAGGGAGGAACTCGATCTCGCCCTCTGTCTCTGGAGGCCCAGACAATATGGCACTGGCTTCTGGCTCGGGGACTGTCGGTGGTGGCAGTACACCTTCCAGGCGAGCTAAACACAAAAGCAGACGCACTCAGCAGGCACTTCGAAGATCAGCCAGACTGGGTGCTAAACGACGAAGTGGTCGAAGAACTCTTCCGTTGCTGGGGTCGTCCAGACATAGACTTATTTGCGGACGACGAAAACGCCAAATGCCACGCCTTCGCGTCCAGGTTCCACCGGCCAGGGACGCAAGGGAACGCTCTCCTGCTGGAGTGGACAGGAATGTTCGCTTATGCTTTTCCCCCTCTGGCACGGATTCCGAAGGTGGTGGCCAAACTCATCAGATCGAGCATGGACATGATTCTAATTGCTCCGGATTGGCCGCGACAATGGTGGTACCCAGATCTGTTACATCTGTCGCTGTGTCCACACAGACGTCTGCCGTGCAGGCCAGACCTGCTGAGCAAGATGGACGGGAGAATCCTGCATCCCAACCTCCCGTCGCTGAACCTGACTGCATGGCTCCTGAGGTCTTGCAATATGGACACTTAAATCTGCCTCCGGAATGTATGAATATTTTAAGAGAGGCAAAGAGACCTTCCACAAGGACGTCTTATGCGTTCAAGTGGAAAAGATTTTTCATTTGGTGTAAGGACCATGGCTTTGATCCCACCAAAGGGCAAGAAGAGGTAGTCCTACCATACCTCCTATACTTAGCGACATCAGGGTTGAAATACGCTTCTATTAGGGTTCATTTAATCGCCATAGTAGCGTACAGAAAATCACCTACACAAACATCGTTTTTTCAGGTCCCAGTAGTGAAGGATTTCCTTCAGGGATTAAAGAAGGTCTATCCCCCTGTGAGAAATCCTTCTCCTCCCTGGGAGTTGAACCTGGTTCTCTCCAGACTGATGTCTACACCGTTTGAGCCTATACACAAGGCCTCCTTGCAGCATCTCACTTGGAAGGCGGCCTTCTTGGTGGCAATAACCTCTGCGCGCAGGGTTAGTGAGATACAAGCACTCTGCACCAAGGAACCTTACACTGTGTTTCACCACAACAGAGTGGTAATGAGGGCTCACCCTTCTTTCCTTCCAAAGGTGGTATCGGATTTTCACATAAATCAAACGATTACCCTTCCTTCGTTCTTTCCTAACGCATCGACCCCAGCTGAGAGGTCGTTGCACTCGTTAGACCTTAAACGGGTGCTGAAGTTTTACCTAGAAAGGACGAAGGACACCAGAAAGACAGACCAACTCTTTGTCAATTATGGTGCTATGAGGACCGGGTTTGCAGCAGCCAAAAGATCCATCTCCAGATGGATTGTCTCTTGTATCAAACTAGCTTACCAGCTGGCTGGCAAACCTTTGTTGAGTTCACCCAAAGCTCATTCCACTAGAGGGAAAGCAGCCACAATAGCTTTTTTGCATGACATTCCTATGTCAGAAATATGCAAGGCTGCGACATGGAAATCAGTCCATACGTTTACAAGGCATTATTGCCTAGAGTCTGATTCCAGAGCGGATTCTCAAGTAGGGCAAGCCTCCTTGAGAAACCTTTTTGGGTAGAGTAAGGCCTATTCTTGGGCCTAAGGATATGAATGTTATCTGTTGATTCCTTTGCCCGCAGGGATGAGGTGAGGCTCGCTACTCTATTCTAATGCTTATGACTATTGATGAGGATCCCCTGGAAGAGAAGGATTGACCTAACTGTAACCCCTGAGGCATGATGGGAATCTAGGGGCAGAGGTGCCTTAAAGGCACAGCGTCAGTTTTAGTGCATTCAGCTACAGGTTAGCTTTTCAGTCTTTTTAGACTGGGGATTTGCAATGCAGCCTGGGAGCTGTATATGTTTACAGTGTGTTATGAGAATTTCTACTGTTTTTTAAGCATTAAAACAGTTTCTAAACAAGCATTGGTGTTGTTTCTCATGTTTCTAATGCAAAATACACTGTATGGTGGAAATTCTTCACAGCATATTACAGCTCTGTTGTTTTATTTGGCTGCAATTGCTTATATATATATATATATATATATATATATATATATATATATATATATATATATATATATATATATATATGTCTATATATATGTGGGGCACATATAATATATTGTTTCCGGGGTCCCGCGCATGGGCGGGAATATTCTAATGCTTATGACTTTGATGAGGATACCCCTGGAAGAGAACTAGGATTACAGGTAAGTAACTAATCCATCTGCTACTTTAGAACAGTGGTTCAAATCATTGAAATTCCTTAGACTGGGAGTCCCTGGCTTCCAATAATGACTCAATGAGGGTCCCCAGATTCCAGTAATGATTCAGTTGGGGTCCATAGAAGTAAGTCAGTTTAAGAACCACTGCTATATAAGTGCTACCTCTTTTCGCAAAGGAGTTGATATATCCATTTCGGAATACTGTGGTTATGCCTATTTTGGAGATGAAAGTACTTAGTTCATGTTACGGGTGCACTTACCAATCATATAACTATACATGGATTTGCCCTCTACATAGATAGGAGTTAAACTGTTGTGACTAAGTTCAGGTAATAGATCTTCTAAGATAGAATCAGTCTGTCATTATCTATCAATGTGCTTTGCTTCCGCCAACTTTTTATCAGCCCTTCTTCTCCCTGCCAATTTCTCGCTCCCACCTTCTCCCGCCCTTTCCTTCAATTCTCCCACTAGCCCCTCCATCTTTTGTACTAGCCACAAGACCTCATTGATCTTTGCGCTTTGAATTTGGATAGGTGTGTTACAGAAGAGATGCTGAAATCACTCAGACCAGATACAGATGTCAACTTAATATCTATGGTGTCAATTAAAAATGTTCAAAGCATTTCAGAGCTAATGATAAATGGCTCATTCAAATGATATTTAATTGTACGTTGGGATAGTGTAAATGGGGTGTATTGATTTGTTCAGTGTGTTTTTGGGGTTACAGATAATTTTTCTGATTTACTGGTTAAACCAGAATGTCATTAGACCACAAAATGTATAATTTGGGTGTAGGTACATCTTTTTTTATGGCTTTCCATATATCAATGCTTGTTATCAATGTATAATAGAAAATGAAAAAGAATAATTTGACCCATAAATCTCTGATTCAGCTAAATATAACCTTTTGTTTGTACCCCCCCACTCCCTATCGGAAAAGCCCATTTAACGATCTTTTTCTAAGCTGGTTCCCATCTTTCCAAAGGGGCAGCAAACTGTTAATTCCCAAGCAAATATCTTTCAGCTGTACTTGTCAGATTTAGGTTTTTCTTAAATGGAACTGTTCCTCTTGTACAGTTTTGTAGACTGTCAGTTGATTTCATATATTAAGATCAAGCAATTAGTGCAGGGATCGTAGCTTGTGTACACGCTCCAGATCATTTTCAAATGCTTGATGTGTGTCTTGTTATTCTTTCTCTTGAAGCTGTTGTGCCTTATTGGGGAGGCTTTTGATGTCCACAGCGATGATGTCTGTGGAGCTGTTGTTAATGTCAGAGCAAAGGGAGATAAGATAGCAATATGGACTACTGAATGTGAAAACAGGGAAGCTGTTACACATATAGGGTAAGTGTACTGTCAATCATTTTTTACTAACGTGTTGAGCATATTATGTCACAGAATTTCAGTTTTATTATTGACTTTTTGTTTATAATCAAAGTATTGAGAAATGGTATGCAGGTTTGCATTAGAAACACATTCATTAAAACATTCATAACACAAACGGGAGTCAATTCTGCTGAGGAGCACTGTCTGAAGAAATAAAGTCCACTTGCGTGCCTACAGTGTGTGGAATTACACAGGTAGACAAAGACTGTCATTTTTCTCTTGCAGTATGTATATTCTCAGATGCCTTTAAAGTGTTGTCTAGCTATTCTAATATTGTCCTCTTCCCCAACCAGTAAGAAAATGTAGGAATGTTTAAAGGTTTGCCAAAATATGAGTTAAAGCAGGTTTATACGAAAGTCATAAAAGCTAGATTCAATATAAGTAACTCACCCAAATCTCAAAAGGCTTGCTTGGGTATCAGATAAAAAAAATGCTGCCTCCTGATTAATTGAAAGAATTAATTTTTCCAGCATGAAATACTCCAGAGTTTCATAAGCATGCTATTTTTCGTGGCCGCGAGGCAGGACTACCGAAGCTTCAAATTATTTTCTTTAAATTAAAAACATGTTCGTAGTCACAAGATGTTCATTGATAGCATAAATATTAGAATAATTCCCTGCTGCGAGCGGGGACCCCGGAACACTTCATATTAGAAGATTCACTTAAAAGAAGACGGTTCACTTCCTTGTAGCTCTAGGTGGACACTAGCGACATCTCTTCCCGTTGAAGGAATAGTATTGAAGTATCCAGGCTATCCAAGCATGACTGGGGAGATTCAAATGTCCATGCTGTCTGATCTCGGATGTCATGCTGCCAAAGTCAAGGATGTCCAGTTTAGGTCGAATATCTGACCCTACAATCTGGTTAGCAGTTCGATCTCCATGACAACCTCCAGTTTGGCTTGACATACATTTGTAACAGGGCTGGTTATCACCAGTGCCTTCACCTGTCTCGAACAGTTTAGGATCATAGTCACATGGTAATTTCTGAGTTTCAGTGTGACTGTGACTTGTATAGAAGGCATCTGAAAGAGACACGTTAGTGATGTACTAGTTACTTACCTTCGGTAACGATGTATCGGGTAGAGACAATTCTAGCCGCAGATTCCTTCACGTAGAATTATCCCGAGGCGTGAGACTGGATCCGGAAAACCTTTTTCCCACAGCAGCCCTGCGCGCCGGGGGGACGGCATCACGCGGCTCCGCTCAGGCATCGCCTGCCATCGTGATGTCAGCGAGGTCACATAAGTCCCGCCCCGGTGCGCCTACGTCAGTGTTCTTCGGAGAACTTTTCCGCGCCACAACGCCATCAGACAAAACTGTGGGAGTGTGGAAACAGTGTGCGAAAGAGCAGAAAAAATTGCAGTACCCAAGGCAGGGAAAGAAAAAAGAACAGAGCACAGCCCTGAGCAACCACCCTGCCAGTATGTAGACAATAAATACGCATAAAATAACCATATATATATATATATATATATAGATAACATGCATATACATATACATATGCAGCCCAATATAACTATACTAGGCTCAAAGAAACACTGCCACAATAGCCTGTAAACTCTTTACATTTGCTAAATAAAGACATATAAAACACATTATATGATAATGTAAAGAAGAAAACACTGCCTAGGTTTTCTTTGAAACACACAACCTTTATTTTCAAAGGTAAAAACAGGCAGGATCATAGAGGCAGCGTTAGCCTAGATAGGCTGCATTGTAACAACAGAAAAATCTGGTGCCGTGCCTTTAAGACCTCTGAGAGCCTCCAGGCTCGCTGCATGCACCACAGGTGACAGGTCAGTTCTTTTGGACGGCGAATAACAGTGTTGATAACTGCATGGGTAACATGAAAAAGAGATCGTTCTGATATTAGTCCGGGGAGGCGGGTGGGTGTGCTTATGACTTTGATGAGTATACCCCTGGAAGAGAACTAGGATTACAGGTAAGTAACTAATCCTTCTCTTCCAGGGGATACTCATCAATAGTCATAAGCACTGAATAGAGTAGCAAGCCCATCCCATACCCTGCGGACTAATATCAGGCTCTCTAAACGGTACACTCATAAAGATATTACCCAAACAAATTCCTCAGGGATGCTTGACCAACCTGAGCATCCGCCTGAGTATCAGAATCAAGGCAGTAATTGGCGAGAAAAGGTGTGAACCGAACGCCATGTAGCTGCCTTACAAATTTCATGAACAGGAACATTCTTAAGCATTGCTATAGTACCAGCCTTTCCTCTAGTGGAATGAGCTCTCGGTCTACCCGGGAGCTGTTTTCGTGCCAACTGATAACATAACAAAATGCATGACACAATCCATCTAGAAATAGACCTCTTAGATGCAGGCAAGCCCGTATTCAGAGGACCGTAGTTTACAAACAAATGATCAGTCTTTCGAACACTTTTAGTTTTATCACGGTAAAACTTTAAAACTCTTTTCAAATCCAAAGAATGTAGAGCTTTTTCAGCTGAAGAGCTCGGATTAGTAAAAAACGTAGGTAGTGTCACTGATTGGTTAATGTGAAAATCCGAGACTACCTTAGGAAGGAATCTGGGATGAGTCCGAAGCACCACTCTATTCGCATGGAAAACGAGATAGGGTTCTGTAGCACAAAAAGCCTCAATCTCGCTCACCCTGCGCGCAGAAGTGATCGCTACAAGAAAGGACACCTTCCACGACAGATGCTGAAGGGAAGCCTTGTGTATAGGTTCGAATGGAGGACCCATCAATTTAGACAAAACCACATTAAGCTCCCAAGGAGGTGAGGGAGCCCTCACGGGAGGATACACTTTTCTGAGACCTTCGAGAAAATCCTTCATAACTGGCATTTGAAAGAAAGAAACCTGGGTAGGAGACTTTCGATATGCTGTAATCGCTGCCAGATGGACCTTAATAGAAGAATACTGCAAACCTGCTTTGGCCAAAGAAAGTAAGTATGGTAACAGTACCTGTTCTTGACCTCGAATAGGGTCATGTCCTTCAGCAGCACACCACATGAAAAACTGCTTCCACTTGAAAGCATACGTCTTTCTGGTAGAAGCTCTCCTTGCCTCTCTTAAGATGTGCATACAGTCCTGTGAAAGACCTAAATGTCCGTACTTGACGAACTCAGGAACCATACTGCTAGCTTCAGGGACGGCAGATTGGGATGGAACACTCTGCCGTTCTCCCTCGTCAGCAGATCCGGACAGCAGGGAAGCCTCCTGTGCGGCACTTTGGATAGATGCAGGAGATCCGGGTACCACCATTGGCGAGGCCAATCCGGAGCCACTAGAATCATGTCTGTCTTCGACTTGTACAGTTTCTTGATCACCAAGGGAATGAGTGGGATCGGTGGAAAAGCGTAGAGTAATGTCTCTGACCAGTCCATCCATAGAGCATTCCCCTTGGACCCTCGTTGCGGGAACCTGGACGCGAAGACGCGGCATTTTGCGTTGTCGGCGTCCGCGAAAAGATCGATTTCTGGTGATCCCCAGGCCTGGAAGACATCTCTTATCACTTCGTCTTTTAAGACCCAGTCGTGTGCTTCTGCGAAGTGCCTGCTTAGGTCGTCTGCTTGGACGTTGAGAATGCCGGGCAGATGGACAGCTGAAAATGTCATACCCCGAGCCAGAAGCCACTTCCAGATTGCTTGCGCTTCCAGCGACAGAGGTCTGGATCTCGTTCCGCCCTGCTTGTTCAGATAGTACATCGTTGTTGTATTGTCCGTCTGAACAAGCAGAGAGGGTGACTTGAGAGCTGGGAAGAAAGCTTTGAGAGCCAGATGTACCGCTCTGAGTTCCAACATGTTTATGTGATACAGTCTTTCTTTCTCTGACCACACTCCTTGAACTTGGAGGGACCCCAGATGGGCTCCCCATCCTTGCAGGGACGCATCTGTCACCAGCGATCGTCTGGGCATGTCCTCTTGAAAAGGCACTCCCACCATCAGATGACTCCGCTGCATCCACCATCGAATGGATATCAGCACTGACAGAGGTAGTGACAGTTTGTCTTCCCAACGGTCTGAAAACTGGGACCACTGATCCTCCAATGACTGCTGCAGAGGTCTCATGTGCAGCCTGGCGTTCAGAACAAGGAAGATGCAAGACGCCATGGATCCTAGCAGAGATGAGATCTGTCTGGCCGTTGGTCGAGGATTCTTTAGTAAGACTTGACACTTGAGGAGCATAGAGGATAGTCTCTCCTCCGAAGGATACGCTTTTGCGTCCTTTGAATCTAGAAGTGCGCCCAGATAATGTATCCTCTGTGTGGGATTGAGGATAGACTTTTTGAAGTTCACGTGCAGGCCTAGCCTCCGCAGCTGATTTATGCAGAACGTGAGATGTTGCTGAAGCAGAATCGGAGACGCACTCTTTAGCAGCCAATCGTCTAGATAGGGATAGACGAAAATGTGTCTCTTCCTTAGGAAAGCCGCTACGACTGCTATGCACTTTGAGAAGGTGCGAGGAGCTGACTTTAGCCCGAAGGGCAAGACTGTGTACTGGTAATGACTGGTTTGTATGCAAAACCTTAGAAATTTCCGATGCTTTGGGGCGATGGGAATGTGGAAATAAGCATCTTGAAGATCTATGGAGCACATCCAGTCCTTTTGATGCAGAAGTGGAATTATTTGATGTAACGCCAGCATTCTGAACTTTTCTTGCCGAATGAACTGATTGAGGCGCCTGAGATCTAGTATGGGCCTGAACTCCTTGTTTGGACCTTTCTTTGGAACTAGAAAGTATCGGGAGTAAACGCCTAGGCGACGCTGTGTCTTCGGAACCTCCTTGATAGCTTCCTTCAAGATTAACGTAGACACCTCCTGTTTTAACAGATGAAGGTGATGGAACACAGACTTTTGAGGAGGAATGGCGAGTGGAGGAGATTCGAATCTGATTGCATATCCATTTTGCACAATATTCAGCATCCATTTGTCGTTTGTGATGTTTTTCCACTCGTCCAGGTAAAAACGAACACTTCCCCCCACCGGAGTGGGAACGGACTCAGGGGAAGCAAGCACTCACTGTTTTTTTTGTTGCTGCTTGTTTCCAGGTGCAGGTTACCAAGACGACGCTGGGTGAATTGGGATCTTCCCTGATTCTGTTGTGACGACCATTGAGGGGTTTGAACCCTCTGCTGGTTCTGTCTGCGATCATAAGGACGGTTTTTCTTCCTAAAGTTGTCCTTTCTCTTTTCGAGACCAACAGCTTTTACAGTATCGAGCTCCGTCTTCATTCTTGACATCTCATCGTCAGCATGAGACCCAAAGAGCGATTTTCCATTGAACGGTAAATTCAGAATCCGGTGTTGCGCTTCAGGCTTAAGACCCGTAAGCCTCAGCCAAGCTGATAGTCTTGCACAGATTCCATGGGCATAGCCATGCGTCGACAAGTCGGAAGCATCTGCCGCTGCGCTAATCACTTGGTTAGCCACTAGCCCACCTTCATGAAGGATTTCCAGAAAATCCTGCTTGTCTTCTTTCGGAAGTTTTGCTGTAAAGCGAGACAGGGAATCCCATAAAGAACGGTCATAGCGACCCAGTAAAGCAGAAGAGCTGGCAACCTTCATATAGGAAGCAGAAGTAGCACACATTCTCTTTCCTAATGAGTCCATAGCTTTGCTGTCCTTATCAGGAGGCACAGATGATGAAGCCGCTCCCGTTTGATTCTTACGAGCCGCTGAGACGATGACTGAATCAGGCTGTGGCTCAGACCTCAGAAATAAAGGATCAGTGTCCGGTGCTTTATATTTCTTCGATCCGCGAAGGAACCGCTCCTAAGGATGCCGGTGTTAAGAATTTGTGTTCCGCCGGTTCCAACAGACCTGGAACCAGGGGGAGTAAAGGCCTCGATGATAATTTTTGATGTAAGGTCTCGAAAATTACCGTTGTCTTGGCAGTAGAGACGGGCATCTCAATATGAAGTTTAGCTGCACCACGACAGAGAACCTCATTAAACGTAATCACGTCATCAATTGGTGAAATCCTACTCGGAGGAGTTGATGACAATGTTGGAGAATAGTTCCTCTTTGAATTAGTAGACCTTGTGGAAGACCTAGTATCACATCTTCTCGAAGAGTGATGATGAGCGGACTTAGGAGATGGTGAGGCTCGCCTCCTCTCCGATGGAGACTTTCTCGGCGGAGTACGCTCACGTCGTATCAGCGGTGACCTTGATCTAGCAGACACCGGAGATCTGGAACGAGACCTTGGAAGGTTAATTTTCCTTATCTTCCAGTCTCTGAGCTCCCCCAGCCATCGAGGCGAGATATTAGCTCCTGTAGGTGAAGGCGCTCTTGAAGGCTCTGGAGAGATTTGCACAATCCGCAACTCAGGTGAGGAAGAGGACCTCCCAGAGGACTCAGAAACCTTAGACCGGTCTTTGGACACCGTTCTAGGCCTTTTTGCAGCAGGAGACGTCGACGACATCCTCTTCGACGTCGATTTTTCCCTCGGCGGCGATCTCCTCGGCGTCGATTTCTCCCTCGGCGTCGATCTCCTCGGCGGGGATCTCCTCGGCGGGGATCTCCTCGGCGGCGATCTCCTCGGTGGCGATCATTTCGACGACGAGTGCCTCTTCGTCGTCGACGTCGGGCGTATCGACGGCAATGCTTTCCTCGGCGTCGTGTGCCTCGACGTCGCATGACTGGGGCTCTTCGACGTCGAAACCTCAACTGCCCGGTTCGACGTCGACGTCATGGCACCTCTCGACGGCGACCTTGACTGATGCTTCGAGCCTCTCGGCGGCGACCGTCGACGTCGATGAGACGACGTCGAGTCCCGCTCCCTTGCAGTCGTAGGCGAGCCAGACCGGGACCGCCTACGCTCATGTCGTTTCTCACCTTGCTTTGACGAATTCTTCTTAGACGGCGAGGGATGCTTCGACGTCGACGTATGCCGCGACGGTGATTTCGACGATTTTGAGCACACAGGTACCTTGGAAGAAGATCTCTCCCTCGAAGTTGAAGGGGACCGCCCTTTATCCTTGTGCTGAGAAGAAGGCTTCCTAGAGTGAACATCTTCTCTTCCACTCACGGTTTCTCCTCTGTCATGCAGGGGGACTGAAGCCTGCTCTTCTCTCTCTCTCTCAAAGTCCTACTTGAAAGTTTGCTGCAGTGGTAGCAAAGTTCTGGCTTGTGAGAAGAAGGTAGACAAGCTACACAGACCGAATGAGGGTCTGTCTTGGCCATTTTATTACCACAGGCCGGACACTCAGCAAATAAGGCCGGCATTGTGACTGAAAAAATAGCCCAAAAACAGTAACAAAATTATTGGATTAGTCAGATAATGACTAAAGACGTCGAGTAAAGACGGAAAAATTTGAGAAATACCAGAAGAAAGTTAAAAAATATCACCAACTGGCGAGCTCAATGCTCCAGGATCCTCACAGAAGGAGCCGGAAAAAAGAACTGACCTAACTGTCACCTGTGGTGCATGATGGGAGCCTGGTGGCTCTCAGAGGTCTTAAAGGCACGGCGCCAGATTTTTCTGTTGTTACAATGCAGCCTATCTAGGCTAAAGCTGCATCTATGATCCTGCCTGTTTTTACCTTTGAAAATAAAGGTTGTGTGTTTCAAAGAAAACCTAGGCAGTGTTTTCTTCTTTACATTATCATATAATGTGTTTTATATGTCTTTATTTAGCAAATGTAAAGAGTTTACAGGCTATTGTGGCAGTGTTTCTTTGAGCCTAGTATAGTTATATTGGGCTGCATATGTATATGTATATGTATATGCATATTATCTATATATATATATATATATATGGTTATTTTATGCGTATTTATATGTATTTATAAATATATATATATATGTGTAGATATATGCATATTATTGGCTATTGCTCCGGGGTCCCGCACGTGGGCGGGACTATTCAGTGCTTATGACTATTGATGAGTATCCCCTGGAAGAGAACTAGCACATCTGATAGACTACTAGCCACAGACTCCTTCACGTAGAATAGATACCTTAGCTATACCCATGGGGAAGGAGGGTCTGTGAAAGGACCCCACCAGGCTGGACATAATAGAGGGCCCCACAGGGGACCAGTCCAATGGACAGGGCGAGGAACCTCGTCCTCCCAGGCAAGGTGAAACCTTACAAGCAGAACACCACCGACCCCAAGAGGGGTGTGGGAAGAAGAAGAAAAGAAGGAAGCCCATTCACACTCAACAGAGGAAACGAAGGCAAGGGGAGGCCGAAGCAACAGACGCCCCCACGCTGCAACAGAACCACCCTCCAAGGCAAGGAAGAGGGAGAAGAGCAACCTAGAGGCTCCTATGAGACGAGAGAAAAAGAGGGCAGAAGGTGTTGAGTTATCGGATCCCCTGAGGTGGGGTGCCTCCAAGCCCCCATCAGGGAAGAAAGGAGCGAACTCTCAAAGGGAAGCAATAGCTCCCTCCCACCAGAGCCCTGGTGGAGAACCTCCAAAAGATGGTCCGCCGGGAGATGAGCAACTGAGTCACCCATGCGCCTCCGTAAGGCCCCGCGGTGGAGAAAGCAGCTCCTCCGTGGGCGACGTCTGTAAACTAAGTCGGCCGTCCCCGAAGCCGAGCGGGGCCGGCAAAGGCCATACCTGGAAGCTAGAAGGAACCGAAGAGTGGGGGACCTGTTGCTCCTCCGACGAACACCTTGGCCTCAGGACTGGCGATGAGCCGCCCTTCAAAGACGCCGGTGAAAAAGCCACCACGCGGCGGCCTGTCTCCCGGGAGGATGACACTAGTAGGCACCCGACCTCCGGAGAAGAGGGAGCGTCCGAAGACGAATCCGCAACTCGATGCCTGTCCGGTGATGTAGTGTCCGCCGCCCGAGGCAGGAACTCATCAACATCCAGCACCGAAGGAGACGCCGGATAGGGCTCCTCCAAGTCACACAGCTCTGGGGACAGGAGCAGAGCCGAAGTGGCGGCTCCGTAACGATGCCGACTCGGCCTCCTACTCGGCAGCCGCCTGCGTGGAGGAACAAGAGGGACCAGGGCAGTGACACGAAGCCCTCCGCCAGCCTCGGCCCAGAATGTGACGGAGGTGGACCGCCAACCCATGCGGCGCCGCCAGGGCGATTCAACCTCCGACGAGGCAGCCGCCTACGCGGAGGGACAAGAGGGGCCCGGAGGAGGACGAGGGGTCCCCGACCAGCCTCGACTCAGAGCGGGACGAGGAGGGTCCACCGACCCCTGTGGCGCCGCCCGGTCCAGCAGGTGCCGGCGGCGTCAGCTCAGCTGAGGATAAGGCCGTCGCCTGTCCAGAGGGCCAATCGGGGCTTGGGGTT
Organism: Lissotriton helveticus; assembly: GCF_964261635.1. Classification (NCBI taxonomy): domain Eukaryota; kingdom Metazoa; phylum Chordata; class Amphibia; order Caudata; family Salamandridae; genus Lissotriton; species Lissotriton helveticus. The sequence goes on along the minus strand of NC_136059.1, from coordinate 1,255,874,625 downwards.
GCGACCCGAGCCCGCCGACCTCCCGCGACACCACAGGGACTCCCGCAGGAGTTTGTGGCGAGGCAGAGGTGCCGTGGTCCGAAGGAGGGACCCCCGAAGGGCCGCACCTCAACAGCACCACAACCTCCAAGCCAATCTGCGCCAGAGCCGCCGGCGACTCCCCGGAGGGCCCCGCCCCATGCAAGGGATCCGCTGACGCCAGAGGAGGAAGAGACGCCGGGGAGGCCTGCTAAGCCGCCGCATATGTCTCCATCTGGACTCTCGACGCCCTTTCACCGGGAAACGGTGGATAGGAGGACGACACGAGGGCCGCATCACCCGCAGAGAGCCCACGCCACCGGCAGGCCGAACAGCAGCCGCCGGGGACAAGCTGCGACACTTACCCACCAGGTAGTGACGCTCTTGTGACATCAGAGAGGTCTGAGGATGCAGACGACGGCTGCTTCTAAAACAGTCTGCCGAGGCTGATTGAGGGGATAAAGCCGACCTTGATAGATGTGCCGAGAGCAGTTTCATCCAGCGGTCCCGCCGCGACTTCGGCTTCAGCTGTTGGCACGACTCACAATCAGTGGTGCCGTGATCTTCCCCTAAACACCACATACAAATGAGGTGAGGGTCCGTCGCCGACATAAGACACCAACACGACGTGCAAGTATTGAAGCCCGAAGGCATTCGCACACTGTTTCACTAAAATATAGCACAATGAGGGAAGAAAAAAGTGGCCCGAACAGAGACCGGATCCGCGTTGCACGTGGAAAAGGAAAAAACTGACGTACGCGCACCGGGGCTGGACTTGTGTGACCTTCCTGACGTCACGTAAGCGGGCAACGCCTGTACAGAGCGGTGTGATGCCATCCCCCCGGCGCGCAGTGATGCTGTGGGAAAAAGGTTTTCCGGATCCAGTCTCACACCTGCGGATAATTCTACGTGAAGCAATCTGCGGCTAGTAGTCTCTATCAGATTGAGTCCTTACCTTGGAATATTCCCAGGCGTCGGACTGGATCTGGAAAGTTTAGTTTAGCAGTACCCCTGCGCGTCGGTAGGTGGCGTCCTGCGGCTCCACGTCTGTCACTGGCCTCGTGAGCGCCGAGATGACTTAACGGAGACTTAGGCGCCACCTATGCGCGCGGACGTCTCTTCTTTATTTTTCCACGCCAAAAGCGCAGATCCTTATTGAGCACGTACCTCAGTCATTTTTAAACTACTCTTTTGAGACTTTTTGTCTCCTTCTCTTGTCTCCTGGTGCACGTAGGGATGCCCTGCTTTAAGTCTTGTGGGTCGTGCCGCCGTAACATGTCAGTGGCGGACCCCCACGATGTGTGCCTCTACTGCCTGGAGACCTATTATGACTCACGGGACTGTCAAGACTGTCGAGCCATGGCCCGAAGGCCTTGCGGGAGCGGTGCCGGAAGTTGCTGTAGGTCCGGCACGCCTCTCACAGCCGCTCCAGGTCTAGGGGCCGTCCGCGGGACCGGAGCCGTAGCTCCTCAGAATCTTAAGTCTTCGCCTTCAGATTCCGTTAAGCGACGCCATAAAAAGAAGTTGAAGATGCGTGTTCGCTCTCAGACGTCCGTCTCCCCCGTCTCTCCCCCGTGGCGGACGAGGGGCAGTACCTCTGGAGCCAGGGAGTCCCGCCCCTACCCACCATACCCGGGTCCGTCTGCGACGCCCGAAAAGATGCAAGAGTTTCTTGCTGCCATGAACCGCCCTTTTAGGCTACGGGCTCCCACCGGCGCGCCTTCGGGTCCTGTGTCCAGGTCCTGTGGGCCCCGCGGATGCACCACCGGCGCCAGCCCCGGCGCCACAGGATCCTGCGCCCCGGCACCACCAGGTGCAGCGCCGCTCCCCACGTCTGAGAGGCTGGTCATTCAGGCCTCGACGTCGCAAAGTGCCTTTCCCACCGCTCTGCCGGATAAGGACTCTAAAAGGCTAGACCAATTTGGCAAGAGGTTGTTCTCTTCAGCCAGCTTGGGATTGCGGTCGGTTACCACCGCCTGCTTATTGGGCCATTACTCCCACGCGGTGTGGGATTTGGTAGCTGAGGTCTTGCCTCAGTGTTCTGAGGAGGTCCAGGCTGTCCTTTCCCAAGCAATTGCGGAAGGCAAGGATGCCTGGAAGTTTACCATCAGGTGTGGTTTGGACACCACTGATTTGTTGGGCAGGGCAGTTTCCACTACTGTGGCGTTGCGGCACCACGCCTCGTTGCGTTCCACTGGGTTCTCACCCGATGTCCAGAGCTCGTTCATGCCCTATGATGGCTCCCGCCTCTTTGGAGATAAGGCCGACAATGCCCTGGAGCGTTTTAAAGACCCTCGGGCCGCGGCCAAGTCTTTGGGTCTTTCCACGAAGAACTCTGCCACGCCTGGGTTTCGTTCCTTTCGTGTCCGGGGCAGGGGAACCCAGGCACGTTCTTCCAGCAAGCCTGTGCAGAAACCAGCCTCGCTGTGGATTCTGCAGGGGCGGGTCTGGTAACCAGCGGGTGGGTTAGTCCACTTCCACCCTCGCTGCTTCCGCCTCTAAGCCTTCCTAATCCGAGCTTCAGGGAGCACCCCACGCCGGTGGGTGGCAGGATCTGCCTCCACCACTGGTGCAAAATTACATCGGACAAGTGGGTGCTGCAAATCGGCCACGGTTACGCACTCCCCTTTCTGTCCTCCCCTCCAGCCATGCCGCCTCGGCACCACCGCATGTTGGGGATCATTTGAATCTTCTCCGTCAGGAAGTCTCGGCCCTCCTGGCCAAGGGGCCATCGAGCGCGCTCCTGGGCCAGAAGTAGGACGTGGTTGTTATTCCCACTACTTTCTGGTCCCCAAGAAGGAAATGGGGGGGGCCTGCGCCCCATCTTGGACCTCCGGGACGTCAATCGCTTCCTCCAGAAGGAGAAGTTCAAGATGCGGACTCTGGCTCAGGTCCTGGCTGCCCTGGAGACTGGATGGTGGCATTGGACTTGCAGGAAGCATATTTTCACATTCCCGTCCTGCCGGCCCACTGGCGCTACCTGCGGTTCAGGGTAGGCCAGGAGCATTTTCCGTTTGCCGTGCTCCCCTTCGGCCTTACCAGTGCCCCTCGGGTGTTCACGAAGGTGATGGCGGTGGTCGCTGCTCATCTGCGCAGGTTAGGGGTGTCAGTCTTCCTCTACCTAGACTGGCTTTTGAAGGCGGGGTCGCCCCAGACAGTAGTCACCCACCTCCAGACTACGACCGACCTCTTGCATTTGCTGGGGTTCTCCATCAATGTGCCGAAGTCGCACCTGAGTCCCTCTCAGAAGCTCCCTTTATTGGAGCGTTCTGGATTCGGCGCTGTTTCGGGTGTATTCTCCCGAGCAGCGGGTCCGTGATATTCAGGCTATGATTCCGATCTTTCAGCCTCTACTCCGGGTTTGTCAGGATGACCCTCCGGCTCCTGGCCCTGATGGCCTCCTGCTAGTGCGACATGCCAGATGGCATTTGCAGGCTCTGCAGTGGGACCTGACGTTCCAGTGGGCACAGCATCAGGGCAACCTGTCTGATCATGTCCAGATCGCGGAGGGCACTGCACGACATCTGCAATGGTGGCTCACAATCCGTTAATAGGTGAATGGCAGATCCCTCTCCCTTCCCCAACTGGTGCACACCGTGGTGACGGATGTGTCCCTCCTGGGATGGGGAGGCCACTTGGGAGAGGCAGAGATCAGAGTCCTCTGGCGGAGTCCCGGCTCCATATCAACCTTCTGGAGCTGCGGCTGATCCGACTTGCACTGAAGGCATTCCTTCCCTCTGTCCGGGGAAGTGTAGTGCTCGTGTTCACGGACAACACCACTGCCATGTGGTACTGCAACAAACTTGGTGGGGTCGTGGACCTTGTGAGAAAGTGCCATCTTTCTTGCATGGTATGCCCCCACTTTTTGCTGAATTGCTTATGTACTTTGAGTGTGCCATGGGCTCCTGCCAATCAGGGGCCCAGGGCCTGTGTTTCTTTCCTAAAACTGTATTGAAGCTGAAACCCAATTGGCATCTCTAGCCAGATGTCAGCCCCTGGTAAATGGTACCCTAGATACCCAGGGCATTGTGACCAAAGAAGACCCCTAAGGGCTGCAGCACTTATTGTGTCACCCTTATGGGCCCTGCACCCTGACACCCACACCCTGCCTTTAGAGACTGAATGACCTGGTGCAGACCTAAACAAAGAGTCGACATGACACACATCACTGTGTGCAATGCGCACAAACCCACTGCCCTGGCATACATCAGTCACCCCTCTAGCTGGGTGCCCTATGCTAGTGGTATGGGCACAGGTGCATGAGCCCTGTGCCCCTACAGTAGCCAGGGCCATTCCTGGGCACTGTAAGTGCTGTGATGCCATTAAGAGTATATGGTGCTGGGAGGTTGTCATTACGAACTCCACAACACCAGAATGGCTACACTGAAGACTGACAAGTTTGATATCAAACTTCTCAGCACATTAAACCCACACTGATGCCAGTGTGGGATTTAATGTAAAATGCACGACAGAGGGCATCTTAGGCCCAGGACCTAGGGAGGCATCATTTGGGGATCAATAACTCACTACAGCAGACGCCAGTAGGGCTTAGGCAGAACTAATTGCAGGCTCAGGTCAGCTTGTAAGTTGCAGGGAGGCCTCTGGAGCTTGTTGCGTCCCTGTATTACAGAACAGGAGGTTAGCCAGCTGACCCTTGGAGTCATTCTTCCTGGGATGAAGGGAGCAGGTCTGCCTTCCTTCGCAGTGAGCAGGGCAGTCCTCAAGCTGCAGGGCAGTCCTTCTGTAGTATTCACAGGTCTGAGTGTACAGAAGAGTTGGTCTCAGCGTCCAGTATTTAAACCTACTTCCAGCTGTGAAGTGGGAGAAACGTATAGACTCCGCACCTTCACCTCTAGAATTTCCTTCCTTCCTCTGCCAGGCTCCGAAGGTTCTGGGGTAACAGACTAGTATGAAGCCCTTTGTGAGTGTGCTGAGGCAGCACCTGTAAAGTGCAAGTGTGGTAGGTGACAGACCCGCCCCTCCCATCCTCACAAATGGCCCATCCTGACAAATCCTAGTCCCCCTTTGTATCACAGAGCTGAATACACAAAGGCCAACGGCCAACTACACCTAGTTATGACACAGGATACAGGCTGCAGCCACCTAAATGATTAGGACAAGAAAAGTCCAACTTTAAGTGGAATTTTTTGATTATTGACTCAAAATCTGACTTTACCATTAAAGAGGGTTTTAAATTACAATTCATTAGAGACTAGATGCGACATTACTACCTGTTCCCAACTACAAGTTATTGCTTATTGAATTTAATAAGGTAACCTAATGTTATCCTATTAGAGAGGTAGCCCTTACAATAGTGAAGAACACATTTTAGAGTATTTCACTGCCAGGACATGTAAACCTTCAAGGTACATGGCTAACCTTTTATATATAATGCACCCTGCCCTATGGGCTGTTTAGACCCTACATTAGGGGTGACGTTTATGTATTAAAAAGTAAGGTTTGAGCATGGCAAGAATTTAAAATCGCACGCACACAGGCTGCCATGACAGGCCTGAGATATATTTAGCAGGTCTGCTCAAATGGGTGGCACAGTCGTGCTGCAAGCCCACTAGTCGCATTTAATGTTCGAGGCATGTAGGCTGCTGAATTCATATCTATAACATAGATCGCCGCCTAGTGTTGGGTCCGGCTGATTGCACATTGTTGTCCTGGAAGAGTCTTCGAAGTATCACGAGATAGGTGGCTCCTCCCCTGGACTACAGTGCGCATGGGCATTGACTCCATCCCCAGATTGTTTTTTTCCGCCATTGGGTTCGGATGTATATTCGTTATCTTCGGAATCGATATAGACTTTTCTTAAGGACTGAAGGCCTTTTTCCTATACAGTCTGTATTGTTTTGCGCTCGGTGCCCAGCTCTGGCTCAGTTCCCGAGTCGGACATCCCGAGGAGTCGCGTGGCTCTTCGGTGCTCGAGGCCCAGTCGACGCAACAAGACTTTCAACGACACATCATGGAACGGAGCCCGTTCAAGAAATGTCCCGTGTGTGGATCAAAGTATCCACACATCGACGTCCACCCGGTGTGCAACAAGTGCTCGTCGCCGGACCACGATGAAGCCAACTGTATGGCTTGTTCCCGGTTTCGTTCGAAGAAGACGATTCGACTTCGGCGCGCATGGAGGCCCAGCAGTCGGCCCCGGCACCAGTGGACATCTTCGAGAGAGAAGAAGCAGACGAACAAGAAGTTCATATGCAGATTTCACCTCCGGCGGAGGTGATCGACTACGACGCGGACATCTAGGCGCTCGATGCAGAATAAGTCGACGACGAGGTAGGAGACGACAATGAGGCCTATGGGGCCATGGAAGATAGCTCAGGCGAAGAGCTATGCCCCGTTCGAACAATCACTAAGGCTCAGGTCGCGGGATCGCCACACGGCCTTACCCAAGACATTACACCCAGATCCACGGCCTCGCCTACGGGCCCGGCTACGGACACTTCTGCAGAGCCGCCGTTAGTCAAAACGAAACCGAAAGTGAAACCTTCGGGGTCGACGAAAGTGATGGTGACGCCGTCGAAACAGAAGACGTCTGTCCCTCTGGCCGCCCCCTCGTCTTCCGATACGTCGGGGCAGCCGAAGCCAAAGAAGGCTGTCGACCCGGTGAAGTCGAACAAAGGCGTCGAGCCAAAGTCGCTCAAGGGCGTCGATCCAAAATCGATCAAGGGCGTCGAGCAGAAGACTGGGGCCCCAAGCCCAGGAGTCAAGGCTGCCGACCCGAAGTCGTCGGCGCCGAAGGCCGTCGACGCGGAAGGAGGACACGGCGCACCTAAGAGGGGTGATCCTGTCCCTCGGCCGGAGAAGAACATAACATCGACGCTCGAGTCTTCACACGCTGGTGGACCAAGGACGTCTGTCGGGTCGACGAAACCGTCCGCTTCCTTTACGAAGCAAGTGTCGGACTCACTGCAACGCATCAAGAACAAGGCTTCCGCGGTCGATCCGAAGGATGCCACAACCCCGAAGCTGGCTGCCAAAACGCCAAAGTCTTCGACGCCAATCCTGTTTACGTTGCCGCCGAAGGTGGCGCCGAAGGCCTTCGCACCAAGGTCGGTCGCCAAAGCACCCGTGCAAGGGTCTGCAGGGTCGAAGCCTTCTCAGCAGCTTGGAAGCTTGAAGCATCGACAACCCTTGGTGGAGGAGCAGTCGGAGCACTTTATCGACGCCGACACCGGTAAACTTACCCTCTACAAGAGAAAGATCACGGCGACACAGCCTTTGGAGTCCTACACGATTCCTTTGAAGCGCAAGAAACCTTCTACGGATTCCCCGGTCCTGGTTGAGCCACTTGCTCCACGGACTCCCAAGAGTTGCTACACCCTCACCCACTTATTCAGATGTGGAGGCTGGGGAAGGTGATGACGAGGAGTATAACTGTCCTGTCAACACTGATCCTGAGGATCACCAGGACTCTTTGGCAGATGCAGGGGACCCAGGGGATCCTCAAACTGCCCCGGACACTCAGGTGTACAATATCAAACCCTCTCCTACTGAGGATTCTGCGGCATTTAATGCTCTAATTCAGAGGGCGGCAAAAAACCACGACGTGGAGCTACACGCTGACCCTATTGACGTGGACTTCCTTTTTGATACCTTTTCCACAGCAGAAAAAACTGTCAAAACTCTCCCAATGTTAAAAGGGGTTCTAAAACATGCTGCAGACATTTTTAAACAACCCACACGTGCCAGGGTGATCAACCCTAGAATTGAGAAGAAATATAAGCCGGCACCTGGCGACCCTACCTACATCAAGGGCCAGTTGCCATTGGACTCTCTGGTCATTTCTAATGCCCGGAAGAGGGCGAATTCGCAAACCACTGGTGATGCGCCTCCCCCTGACAAGGAATCTGAAGTGCTGGAGGCATCAGGGAAGAGGGTGGCGGCTCAAGCAGCCAATATCTGGCGTATCTCAAACACTCAGGCACTCTTGGCCAGATATGACAGGGCGCACTATGACACACTAGAGACCCTGTTACAACATCTACCAGATCAGTATAAAGAGGCGGCGGAGATGCTCATTCAGGAAGGGAAGCTCATCTCCAACGCTTCTATTAAATGTGCACTGGACGTGGCGGACACCGCGGCCATGGCCATTAACACCAGTGGGATGTTGAGACGTCAGGCATGGCTCAGAATCTCCGGTTTGAAGCCGGAGATACAAACCACCATCCTCAATCAGCCGGTAAACCCTGATAGGTTATTTGGTCCTGAGGTGGATACCACACTGGAAAAAATAAAGAAGGATACCGAGACTGCAAAGTCCATGGGAGCTCTCCAGTCCCAACAGTTTAGGGGCAGCACTTTTCGTCGCTCAGGCAATAGAGGTGTTTCCAGAGGCCAGATGTCCCAGCAAACGCAATACACTAAAGGGGGGGCGCAGTCCTCTTACACCAAGCAGAGTAGAGGCGGCTATCGAGGCAACAGTTCCAAGGGCAGAGGCCGTGGGAATAACAACTCCTGTTCCTCTGCCACCAACAAACAGTGACCCCCTGCCACTGCCCCCCGACCATACCACCCCTGTCGGGGGGAGACTCCAGCAGTTCCTGCCAGTCTGGAAATCCATCACCACAGACAGGTGGGTCAGGAAACTTATCCAGTTTGGTTATTGTCTGGAGTTAACATCCACTCCACCCAACATACCACCAAAACACCGTCCTATGTCCACAGAGCATTTGCACTTATTGCAGCAGGAGGTACTTGTCATGCTGCAAAAGGGGGCAATCGAGCTCGTGCCGGTGGAGGAAGAAGGCACAGGAGTGTATTCCCTGTACTTCTTAATCCTGAAAAAGGACGGGTCCCTCAGACCCATACTGGACCTCAGACCCCATAACCAGTATATTCTCTCAGAACACTTTCACATGCTGACGCTGCAGCAAGTTCTTCCGTTGCTCAACCAGGGAGACTTCCTCGCAACCTTGGATCTCAAGGATGCATATTTTCACATTCCACTACATCCATCACACCGAAAATACCTCAGATTCACCATTCAGGGTCGGCATTATCAGTTCAAAGTCCTACCTTCCGGGGTGACCACAGCGCCCAGGGTGTTCACCAAATGCCTAGCGACAGTGGCTGCGCACCTCAGGAGGCAGAACGTTCACGTTTACCCTTATCTGGACGACTGGCTTGTCCAAGCAAAGTCGGCCCATCAGGGCGCCGCCAACATGTCCCACACCATTCACCTTCTTCACGATCTGGGATTCTCACTAAATTATCCCAAGTCGCACCTTCAGCCAGCCCATGTGCGGCAGTATCTGGGCGCGACGATAGATACTCTGGCGGCCACGGCTCAGCCGAATTCTGTGAGGATCGACAGCATTCAGTCGCTGATCCAGAAGTTCAGACCGCAGCACTCGCTTCCAGCAAGAGTGTTCATGCAGTTGATAGGCATGATGGCCTCCTGCATCTTCATAGTCCCGCACGCGAGGCTACATATGCGTCCGCTTCAAGGGTGATTGGCACGTCAGTGGAATCAGGCTCAGGGACAGTTAAAAGACCTAGTGTTGGTGACAGGTCGGGCATACAACTCTCTGCATTGGTGGAATCCACACAACCTTTGCAAGGGCCGACCGTTCCAAGAGCCTGTGCCACAAATTATCCTGACGACGGACGCATCTCTCCAGGGTTGGGGAGCTCATGTACTCAACTACACGGTGCAGGGACTATGGACAACGCAGCAAAAGAAGAGGCACATCAACTACCTAGAACTGATGGCAATCTTCATGGCAATGAAGGCATTCAAAGTACATCTGCGCAACAAAGCCGTGTTGATCCGGACGGACAGCCATGTACTACATTCAAAAGCAGGGAGGTACACACTCTCCACAGTTGTCTCATCTGGCTCAGAGCATGTGGAAGTGGGCCATTCAGAGGAACATCTTCCTCATGGCGGAACACCTCCCAGGCAAGGACAATCAGATGGCGGATCTGCTCAGCAGGTACAACCACCAAATGCACGAGTGGGAGATACATCCATCAGTACTCCACCCGTACTTCCAGCAGTGGGGTCATCCAGAGATAGACCTGTTTGCCACAAGGGAAAACGCAAAATGCCAACACTTTGCCGCCAGGTTCCCTCACCCACAGTCGCAGGGCAATGCGATATGGATGAACTGGTCAGGCAGATTTGCGTACACTTTTCCCCCCAGCACCTCTAATACCGCTGGTGGCACGAAAGCTAAATCAACACTCGATGACGCTCATCCTGGTTGCTCCAACGTGGGCACGCCAACCATGGTACACCACGTTTCTAGAACTCTCCGTGGTACCGCATCAAAGGCTGCACCTCACACCCAGACTTTTGACGCAGAGCCATGGCGACATTCAGCACCCAGACCCGCAACAGCTCAACCTGGCGATCTGGCTCCTGAAGTCTTAGAATTTGGCTACCTTAACTTGCCTCCCGACTGCATGGATATCATACGGGAGACAAGAAAGCCCACCACCAGAGCTTGCTATGCTGCAAAATGGAAGCGGGTTGTCATTTACTGTACAGAACACAACATCAACCCGCTAGATGCATCCACTCACAACATCATCTGTTATTTGTTACATCTTTACAAATGCAATCTGGCATATGCTTCCATTCGGATGCACTTATCCGCCATAGCGGCTTATCTCCAAAACAGGCAGCATCTCTCCGTTTTCAGAGTGCCTGCCATTAAAGCCTTCCTAGAAGGACTGAAACGGGTCATCCCTCCCAGGCCCCCGCCAGCTCCTATATGGAACCTTAATGTGGTCCTCACCAGGCTGATGGGCCCACCTTTTGAGCCTCTACATTCATGTGAGGTTCAGGTTTTAACATGGAAAGTGGCTTTTCTAATAGCCATTACGTCTCTGCGACGTGTTAGTGAGCTCCAGGCGCTCACTGTACAAGAGCCATTCATACAAATTCACTCCAACAGGGTGGTGCTGCGCACTAACCCTAAATTTCTTCCTAAGGTGGTTTCACAGTTCCATGTCAATCAGACCATTGAACTGCCCGCGTTCTTTCAAAACCCAGAGACAGTAGCCGAAAGAATGCTCCACACTCTAGATGTCAAACGAGCTTTGATGTACTACATCGATAGGACCAAAGAGTTTAGGAAAACACAACAACTCTTTGTTGCCTTTTTGGCCCAGCACAAAGGTAACCCCATTTCCAAAGCAGGTATAGCCAGGTGGATTTTCAAGTGTATTCAAATTTGCTATCACAAGGCTAAGCGCACTTTAACGGTCCCCCCCAGAGCCCACTCCACCCGCAAGTTGGGGGCCTCCATGGCTTTCCTTGGTAATATCCCTTGGTAATATCCCTTTGGAAGACATTTGTAGAGCAGCCACATGGTCTACACCACACACATTTACTAAACACTACTGTGTAGATGTGCACTCCAAGCAGCAAGCAGCTGTAGGACAGGCTGTTCTTAAAACACTTTTTCAAACGTCTACAGCTGGCACAGGCGGCCGCCGTTAATGGAGGGACTGCTATATATTCTATGCTATAGATATGAATTCAGCAGCCCACATGCCTCGAACTGAATATGCTACTTACCAGTATGCATCTGTTCTTGGCATGTAGGGCTGCTGACATTCATATCGCCCGCCCTCCTCCCCGGCGCCTGTAGCGGCTGCAGAATTTTACACTTACTCTTAGCATGGCCATCGCTCACACTGTTACACTCCATCTTCGCCACAATGGCTAAAAACAATCTGGGGATGGAGTCGATGCCCATGCGCACTGTAGTCCAGGGGAGGAGCCACCTATCTCGTGATACTTCGAAGACTCTTCCAGGACAACAATGTGCAATCATCCGGACCCAACACTAGGCGGCGATCTATGCTATAGATATGAATGTCAGCAGCCCTACATGCCAAAAACAGATGCATACTGGTAAGTAGCATATTCATTACAGGCCCTGGGTACGTGTGGATACATGCCGCAAGTACTAAATGTCTGTGACAAGAAATTGCCAGTGTTAAAGTGCAATTTTCACCATTAAAGAGCACTGTTAATTGCAATTCTTTAGACACCAAATTCTACCGGTCTACTAACTACTCCTAATTGGAAGTTACAGCTTACTAAACATAAGAAGGTAACTCTGTTATCCTATAGGAGAGGTAGGCTTTGCAGTAGTAATAGACAAATTGAAGAGTTTTTCACTACCAGAACATGTAAAACTTAAAAGTACATTTCCAACTTTTAAATACATTGCTCCCTACCCTTAGGGCTGTCCAGGGCCTACCTTGGGGTGTCATCTGTATTACAAAGGAAAGTTTAAGTCTGGCGTAGGTTTTAGTTTGCCAGGTTGAAATGGTAGTTTAAAAGTGCACACAGGCTGCAATGGCAGACTGAGCCATGTTTTAAAAGGGCTACTTAGGTGGGTGGCACAATAAGTGGTCCAGGCCTACTAGTAGCATTTATTTTACAAGCCCGGAGTACAAGTAGTACCACTTTACAAGGGACTTATAGGTAAATTAAATGTGCCGATTGGGTGTAAGGCAATTTTATCATGTTGAAATAAGAAAGCACAAGCACTTGATGTCAGGACTACTACCGATCAAACCCTTTTTGCCTGTTCAACAAGTCTGCCACGAACTATTTCAGACTTACCAAGGGTTAAAACCCTTAGCTGGAAGGAAGCCTGGAGGTTGAGTAACTCCAAGATGGCCGACAAGCATAAGGAGTGCAGGTCTAGTCTTCCACTCCACCCTGGACCCTTCTAGGAGCGTTCGCGATAGAACGCTGACTCACTTCACCTGAGAGCCCAACGGTGAAACACGCATTATGTTTTTCTCTCTAGAATATAGTTAGGAGAACGTGGAGTTCGGCGGGCAATTACCTTTTCCCGAAAATCTTGAGTATTGTGTCGGAGTCCAGAGTGTACCCGGAAACCGTTTCGTCGGAGCGGTAACTTCAGAGCTCATGCGCAGTTTTCCTTGAAAGAAAACTACTTCGGAAGACCTGCGCATTTGTATGAGGGACGCAACTTTGTATGTGAGCAGTTTTGGTATCAGAGTGCATGCGCAGTGTCATAGCACGGACTAGGATTTTTGAGAAGCTGCACATTAAGTACGGAGAGCAGTGTCTTTACCTCGCATCGACTGGACAACGCAACGGATCCTTCCAAGCAGTCAATTGCAATCGAAAAGACAGTACAGAGCTAAGAATTTGTAATGAAAATGTGTTTAACAAACAATGCATACTATATTTAAGAATGCTACAAAAGTAAAACGATACTTACCATCAGTAGATTCTTGGTATATTGCTGTTATCTGAGAAAGAAGAAAACCACAAGATTGGTGTGTATAGAACAATAACAAAATAGAAACTCTAGATAGAGAAGGTAAATACATATAATACACATGTATTTTTCCCCTTAGATAGAATACAAGAAATTCAATATAGAAGCAAGAGTTAACAATTACAATAGCAAGAGGAAACAAAGACAATAGAAGATGCATATGTCTATGGTTTAACAGACTGGTATGTAAGTGAGAGAGAGATAATATAAAAGCATTGTAGAAAAAATATTTATTAAGTATTGTTGCCTTTCAGTTTCCAGACACAACAGTCAGCAGCACAGCGTAGTGTGAAGGCGAGACGAGAGTTTGAAAGCAGACAATAGCAGACAGTCTCTTTGTCTTCTTTATTATTTTATCCACTCCACTTTCACCCCTTGGGAGATTCTGCATGGTATAGATATATATTGTACCGGTAGGTCTCTTGAGTGGGGTGTTGGGAAAATGCATCTCTGCTCCTGCACAGTCTTGGAAGCACACCTGACACTTGAGCACTGGTTAGCAGTGGTAAAATTCACAAAGCAAACAAAATTAAATTCAGAAATCTGAAAGAGACAATTAGTTTTAGATTCCTTGCCTTAGAATTACCCCCAGGTGTCAGACTGGATCTACAAAGTTTTTCGTCAGCAGTACCCCTGTGTTTCGAAAGGTGGCGTCGGTCGGCTCCGCTTTCGTCGTCGTGGTCGCCGGTGTGAAGTTGCGGCAGCTCCTTAGTCGCCACCCTTGCATGCTGACGCCAGTTCTTTCTTTTTCCGCGCCAGCCAGCGCAGATCTGGGAAGAGTGATACCTCCAGTCACTTTTAGACTGACTTTTTGCGACTTTTGTCGATACCGTTTTCGAGTCTTCGACTCCTGGTGCACGTCGGGGACGCCCGGCTTCAAGGCTTGCAGTTCCCTTTGTTGACTGATACGGTGCAGATCCATTAACGACGTGTGCTTGTATTGCCTGGAGCGCGACCATAACCCAAAGTTGTGCTCAGACTGCTGGACCATGAATCCAAAGTCTCTGCGGGAGTGGTCCCGAAAGCTTCTCGGGCCCGGTAGTAGGCTCCACGCCGTTTGAGGTCCCATGGGAGGTCGAGGGACTGGTCACTGGGCCTTCACCATTCTTCTTCCAAGTCTTCACACTCTGGATCAGTTAAGCTGAAGCACAAGAAGAAGTCGAAGAAGCATCGCCGCTCTTCGACTTCCCCTCGGCCGACACGACGAAGGGTGCAGGTGGTGCCCCTCCTGCAGCTCCGTGTGCGGAGCCCGCGGGGTCTGCTTCCTTCCCTTCCCGGGACCGGTAGCAACTCCTGCCCGGGACCGGTAACGACCCCTGCCCAGCTTCGTCTATTTTATGAAGCGATGCATGCCATCTTTGGGCAGCCCACCTCCACTGGCTTGCCTTTGGGCCTCGCAGACTCAGCTGGGGGCCCTGGAAGACGGCGGCTCCGGCCCTGGCACCGCAGGGATCCCTTGGATCCATGCCTAGGTTGGCACCGGGCGACCTGATTACGCCTCCCACGGCGCAGATTCCACCGGCACCATGTCTGCAGCCGATGCGGGTTGGGGCCCCCAGCCGGCATTGACCCCAGCCTCCGCCCAGATGTGGACACTGGCATCGACCGACACCGGATTCGGCACCGATGGGTCATTTTGTACCTGTGTTCCACCCTGGCCCTTTTCAGCCAGTTTGGCAGCCAGAGAAGGGAGAGGAGGACTGGGAAGGGTCTGGAGGCCATTTGACCGACCAGTATGATTATGATCCAGACTGGAGAGAGGAACTGGGGGAAGCCAGCGGATCGTATACTTCACCAGACCTTGATATGTTGTCTCAACCTCCTACCGTGGCTACGGAGGAGGGAGCGTCTTAGGTTGTGGTGTTGTTGCGTAGGGCAGCCAAGGCTCTCAGCCTTGAGCCAACTACGGTGGCAGTCAGGACTAACCTCCTGACAGAGGTGCTTCAGCCGGCAGCGAGCTCTTCGGCGCCTCTCCTGCCGTTCAATACAGACATCCTTTTGGGCACCTGGTCCAGACCCAACACAGGGGCTCCTGTGGATAGGATTATCGCCCGATGCCACCGCCCGCCCCCGTGCGACCCCACTTTCCTCTCCCACACCCCCCCCCGCCACGTCCCCCCGTGAGATCTTGGGGGTCCAAGCCTCCACATTCAAAGGTGAATTCCCTAACGCACCACCTGATAGGGAATCCAAAAAGCTGGATCTTCTTGGGAAGAAGATGTTTTCTTCCTCCAGCAATCTGTTTCCCTGCCCGCATCACGCTGGGCAGGAAAACAGATGAAAAGTCTGGTCCCAGCCAGTGAGCGCATTTTCAAAGCTCCCGCCTGCTGGTAGAAATCTACTCGTAGTGTGTGTTGGGCGTAGATATATCTGCTTAGCATTGTCCTGACATCTAGTGTTGGGTTTGGACGATTACAAGTTGTTTTTGTTGGAAGAAGTCTTCAAGTCACGAGGTATAGAGTGTGTCCCCTCTTCAAGCATATATTGTGCATGTTCCTCGGCTGCTTGGTTAGATTGTATTTTTGCGCCATCTGGTTTGGATGTAACTTCGGCGCTCCGGTTCAGCACCATGTTCCCAAACCTCTTTCGATGCGCAAACCATCGCAACTCGACTGTATTGTTTTCGTTCGCGTGCCCTTCGACACGCTAACTCAAAAATACTCCGTTCCGGTCGTCGACGCAGGCCGCTGGGCCTATCAACGCCATTTGGGCATACAGCTAATGGAAAGGACTCCATTTAAAAAATACCCCCAGTGTGGTGCTAAATTTCCACACAGCGACCACGATAAGGTCTGCAACCTTTGTCTCCCGCCAGAACACAAGAAAAAAGATTGTCAAGCCTGCGCCTCCTTTCGATCCAAAAAGACTATTCGTGATCGCTGGGCTCGACGACACGTTATGGTTCAACGATCTGCACCGGTGCCAGAAGACCACTTTGATGAAGCCCCCGTCATTCCAGGGGCAGAGGATTCGCAGGAGCTCAACATTGTGTCTGAAGCTGATGACTACATCTCAGATGACCACATCACTCCAGGTCAATCAGTGAGTACAGCTGCCCCTACCCCACCCGAGAAAAAGAAGCCTCCTGTCAAAACTTCGCCTGAAGGCTTTAGTCGTGACCAAAAGAAAACTTCAGAAGCCCTGTCTCCAGCCTCGGCTCCGAAGACCAAAGAAAAGCCTTCCGGGGCTTGGGACCGAGCAAGCTGCATATCTGTGCCCAAAAAAAAGTTGGTACTGAAATTGGGAATACATCCTACTCCCATTACCCCCAAAATGGCCTCGGCATCAAGCTCTTTGGCACCGAAAGACCACAAGACCTCGAATCCGAACAAACCCTGAAAACCTTTGGATCCGAAAAACATTACCGACTATACAATGAACCTGAAGGCACAAAAAAACCCTTCTAAAGCTCCAGAGCACAAATCAAAACCACATTTGGAACCCGAAAAAATCGGCACTGTAAGGGGATGCCAAGCGGGAATAACTGTTTCAACCAGATCCTATCGATCCGAAACAGAAGACATTGCATGTGGACCCTAAAACAAGCCATATAGTCCGTCTCCCCACAAACAAGAGGAAATTCGACACGTCGCACTCTCCTGAGGTGCCTATGAAGAAAAGACTTTGAAACTTCACCCCTACAACCCTCTTCTCCTGTTCTTCCTACTAAGCCTTTATCTCCTGAAAAGTCTCCCATACACTCTCCTAGACTCTCCATACTCCCCACCACCACAGGATGATGACCATGGGGACGGGGGTGGACATATGACCCTTTAGATAACCCTGATGATGACACTACTATAACACACAACACATGGCCAGATTACAATGATCCTGCAGATCCTCCAGACCTTCCAGATCCAGAGGCATACCCAACACGGCCATCTCCCCCCAGATGACCACATAGGGTTTAGTCAGCTTATTAATAGGGCTGCCCAATGTCATGGGGTACAAATGCATTCAGACCCCATGAAGGAAGACTTCCTGGTAGATACATGTGCCCAGTCACACTGGACAATAAAAACATTGTCCATGCTCAATGGAGTTTTGCAGCGTGAATCTTTCTGGATTCACTATGCTGTGCATTATTCCGCGGTCTTGTGGTTGGGTCCGGATTCGTAGTCTTTTCTTTGTTTTTTTTTTTTTTTTTTTTTCTCTTTGCCCAGGTGGGCGTCGGCGTCACACCCCCTTTGGGTGTATTTCCGGTGACGTCGGCATGCTTCCTGCGGAAGCTCCCACTCTTGGGCGCCATCTTCAGATTCTTTTTTTCCGCGGTCGGGTCTGGATCGTTCCCGTTTGGGCTCCAGACATTTTTGGAGAAAGAAGAAAGAAAATACAGAAAAGACGAGGAGAAGTCATCTGAAGACTCCAGGGGACTTCACCGACGAAAGACAAGCAAAGATAAGGCGTTTTCCATCCAGATCTTCGACGACCGTCGACGAACACGCGACCAGAGAGGCCCTGGACGCTCGAGGATGGACAACACGCCGTTCAAGTTCTGCCGTAACTGCCACCACAAGTACGCGCAGAAGGACCAGCACCCGGTATGCAACCTTTGCCTACCGGTGGACCACGAAAGCGGAGACTGCAACGCCTGTTCCGCCTTCACCCCGAAGACCCTTCGTGTGAGAGAGAGGCAGAGGGTAGCACACGCCGCCCTGCAGGGGAAGGCCCCGACCCCGTCGCTCTACGAGCTGGGGATGTCCTCCGAGGAAGAAGACAACGCTGCCGCCGAAGACGACAGCTACACGGTCGTAGAGACCGATTACACGAAGACTTCTGACAAGGTAGGAGACTCTTCGGCCCCCAAGAACCCGAGAGACTCTGAGTCTCGAAAAATCGAGGGCAAGACCCCGAAAGCGCCGACGCCAAAAAAGGCGGCGTCCGCGACTACTCCCAGGCCCAGCGGATCCTCAGAGAAGGAGTCCCCGGCGCCGAGAGCTGCTGATCAGCAGAAGACGTCGAAAATCGTCCCCGAAAAGGATCGATCGACGAGGGAGAAAGACCCGAAACTGTCGACGACGACCAGAGACCCGATATCCGGTTCGACGTCGAAAACTTCGACTCCGAGAGGCACGGCGACGAGCCATCCGTCGAAGAGAGCGGCGGAACCATCCGACGCGGAACACGCGGCCGAGATGGAAAAGAAAAGAAGGCGCCTCGAGGCAGAAATGGAGAACTTCATGCAGCGGAAAAAAGATTTCGACGCAAGGATGAAGGCCTTCACGATCCCTCACAAGACCAAGCCACCAGTGCTGGAGGCGGTCGAGGAGGAAGAAGAAGAGGTCGCCGAAGTCACCGAGCAAGACCAGGACGTCGAGGTGTTCGACGACCAGGAGGAGTACGAGAATCCCCACGAGAGCTACAGCTATGGGGAGGAAGATGAGGGCAGGACAGACACAGAGTCGGCGCCCTATGACCTTCAGGAGGTAGATTACATCGATGTCGACACCGACAGCCCGGAGGAGGTGGTCGACACCTACCCCTCGAGGCCCTCGCCGCCGGACGACATCGGGACCTACAACGCGGTGATACAATCTGCCGCAGCAGCTTTCAAGCTCAAGCTCGACGAAGAGAAGCAGAAAGCAGACTTCCTTCTGGAAACATTGCTCCCAACACAAACGAGGAGCCAGTTCCTCCCGATGCTCGAGAGCGTCTTGGCTCAGGGGAAGGAAGCTTTCAGGGAGCCCGCAACATGCAAGGCAGTAACTCCCAGAACTGAGAAGAAGTACAAGCATGCCGCAAAGGACCCGGCCTACATTCAGGGCACGGTCTCCGCAGACTCCATTATCACGGCCACAGCAAGGAGGAGGGCTAACGTACCCACTACCTCGGGCCCGCCACCGGATAAAGAGAGCAAAAGGATGGATCTGGTGGGCAGAAGGATCGAACGGAATGCCGCGACCCACTGGCGCATGGCTAATTCCAACGCCCTGGTAAACAGACACATGTACCAAATCATGGAGGGACTGGGGCAGTTGGTGAAGGACTTGCCCCAGGATGCCAAGCAGAAAGCCGAAAAGCTAATTGAAGAGGGGAAGAATGCTGCAAATTCTTGCCTTAAGACGGCCCTGGATGGGGCAGACACCGCCAGCAGGCTCATGATGATGGGCGTCACGGAAAGGAGACACGCCTGGCTCAGGATATCCGGTTTCAAACCGGAGGTGCAACACAGCATCCTGAACACACCGTTCAACGGCAGTACGCTTTTCGGACAAACAGTTGATGAGCAACTCAGCCAACTTAAGAAGGATAACGAAACAGCAAGATCCATGGGAGCATTGCAGTTCAGAGGGAACAAGAGGGGCACCCCGTCACGGAGGCCCGGCGGAAGAGGCGGAAACCAGCCAGGTACATCACACCAGGCTTTCCAGCAAACGCACCAGGCAGACTCGCAGGGTCAGCAGGGCCATCAGAAACAGCCCTGGCAGTACCAACAAAGAGGCCAGTCCTTTCGAGGGAGAAATGGACGGGGACAAAATAGAAGAGGGGGCCAGCAGCCCACCTCCAAGTGACTTCAAAAAAAAATCCGTGTGCCCACCCACAAAAAAGATCCCAGGGGGCAGCACGTACAGATGGGTCAAGACAAACTAGACACCTACGACCACAGGACACCAGTGGGAGGAAGATTAAGATTCCACCTCCAGGAGTGGAGAGGAATCACATCAGACAAATGGATCCTCAACATTATCCAATTCGGATACTGCATAGAGTTGGAGGCGAGGCCAACAAGCAGAAAACCAAGAAGAAAGCCGCTAGCAAGCAAGCAGCTGCAGTGCCTTCAGGAAGAAGCAAAAGAACTCCTGCAGAAGCAGGCCATAGAAAGGGTACCCTTCAAGGAAAGAAACACAGGAGTATACTCAACATACTTCCTGGTACCAAAAGTAGACGAGACAATGAGGCCCATTCTCGATTTACGGTTCGTGAACAAATTCATAAGAACGCAAAAATTCAAAATGACCTCCCTGCAAGAGGTGCTCCCACAGTTGCAGACCGGGGACTTCATGGTCACTATAGACCTCAAAGACGCATACCTGCACATCCCAATGAACAGGAAGCACAAGCACATGCTCAGGTTCACCGTCGGAGAAAGCCACTACCAGTTCACGACACTGGCCTTCGGTCTAAAATCGGCACCAAGAGTTTTCACAAAGTGCCTCGCAGCAGTCGCAGCGCACCTAAGAAGGCAGGGAATACATGTATACCCTTACCTGGACGACTGGCTGGTGAAAGCAAACTCATACCAGAAATGCAAGCTGCACGCACATACAGTGACCAGCACGCTCATAAACCTGGGGTTCTCCATCCATTGGAAGAAATCATCAATGGAGCCGGAACAAGTGAAGATCTTCCTGGGAGCACAGATCAACACCTTACAGGGCAAGGTGTTCCCCAGCGAGAAGAGGGCGAGGGCGCTGGTGAAGGAAACTCGCCTCTACCGGAAGGGACAAGCTCGGACAGTGAGGACGGCGAGCAAGATCATGGGGATGATGGCATCATGCATCCACCTGGTACCGAATGTACGACTCCACATGAGACCCATTCAAGAATGGCTACAGGAGCAATGGTCACAAGCTACAGGCAGTTGGGAGGATCTAGTGGTTGTAACGCACGCAGTGCAGAAGGAGATGACATGGTGGACCATGGAGAACATAGCAAGGGGAAAGCCTCTAACGCCCCCAACGCCAACAGTGACCATCACCACAGACGCATCCCTGAAGGGATGGGGCGCTCACATGGAGGAGCTCAAGGTGAGGGGACTGTGGACACCGACGGATGCCACAAAGCACATCAATTACTTAGAATTGAAGACAATCTTCCTTGCACTGAAGGCCTTTCAAACAAGACTGTACAAGCACAAGGTATTGATACAAACAGACAACACCACTGCGATGTTCTACATCAACAAGCAGGGGGGCACACAGTCCGCACCGCTTTCAACGCTGGCGCAGGAGATATGGAGATGGGCCATCCCTCTCAAGATAGACCTGCTAGCCATACACCTACCAGGGAAGGACAACATACAAGCCGATTGGCTCAGCAGGCAGACATCGGCATCCCACGAGTGGGAGCTCAATGCTCAGGAGACAAGATACCTGTTCGACAGGTGGGGGACACCATCGGTGGACCTGTTTGCCACACGCCAGAATGCAAAATGCCAAAACTTCGCATCCAGGCAGCCCGAGGAGGGGACACTGGGGAATGCCCTATGGATAGATTGGTCAAGGACATTTGCCTACGCCTTTCCCCCGATACCACTGATGCACAGAGTACTGAGCAAGTGCAGAGCGAGCAACATGACACTGATACTGGTCGCACCGCAGTGGGCGAGGCAGACCTGGTACTCGCAGATCATGGAGATGACACAGTGTGCACCCCACAGATTCAGCAGGAGGAAAGATCTACTGTCCATGCAGAACGGAGAGGTACTGCATCCAGAGCCAGAGAGCATGAGCCTAGTAGCGTGGCTCCTGAGGACATAGAGTTCGCACATTTGAGACTACCAGAAAGCACCCTGAGGGTACTTCGGGAGGCACGAAGGCCCAGCACTCGAAAGTGCTACGTTGCGAAATGGAAAAGATTCACTATATGGTGCAGACAGGAAAGACTCCACAATAAGATGAAGAGGGACTCCACAGTGCTAAGGTACCTGACGCACTTACTGGAGAAGAACCTTAGCTCATCCTCGTTAAGAGTTCACTTGGCAGCGATAGTAGCCTACACAAGGGGAGAAACGTGCAGGAGCTTCTTCACATCACAGGTGGTGAAGAGATTCCTAGAAGGAGCGAAAAGGATCGCACCACCCAAGCGGGTGCCGCCACCTGCATGGAACTTGAACACAGTCCTAACGGAACTCATGAAAGAGCCCTTTGAACCACTTCACAAGGCCTCCCTAAAGATGCTAACTATGAAAACAGCCTTCCTGGTTGCGATAACGTCCTTACGCAGAGTAAGCGAGCTTCAAGCGCTGACGCTACAAGAACCATACATACAAATACACAACGATAGAGTTGTGATGAGGACTGACCCACACTTCATGCCGAAGGTGGTATCCAATTTTCACATGAACCAGTCTATACAGATACCGAGTTTTTTCCAAAAACCCACAACCAGCGCAGAGAGAGCTCTGCACACCCTGGACGCCAGAAGGGCAGTCATGCACTACATTGAAAGGACAAAGGGGCACAGGAAAACGAAACAGTTTTTTGTGTCCTTCGCAAACAGCTTCATGGGCAAAGCAGTAACCAAAAGGACCATTGCACGATGGATCGCACAAACAATCCAACTCTGCCACAAACGGGCAGGACAGGAACTGGCTGAGGGGACACGTGCCCACTCCACCAGGAAGAAGGGCGCTACAATAGCCTTCCTGGCTAACACACCCATAGAGGACATATGCCTGGCGGCAACATGGGCTTCGGTGCACACGTTCACGAAGCACTACTGTGTGGACATACAAATGAACAAGGAAGCTCAAGTGGGACAGAAGGTGCTACAGCACATATTCAACACCCAACGCTCATCTTCCACCCAGCCGCCACAGAGATGAGAAACCGCTACAAAATCTATGCACAGCATAGTGAATCCAGAAAGATTCACGCTGCAAAACGAATAGTTTTCTTACCTGTCGGTGTAGTTTTGCAGCTTGAAGATCTTTCTGGATTCACTAGCGAACCCACCCACCTCCGCCAGAAAGATGAGGCTGGAGAGAGAAGAGGTGGTTAACTAAAGAATAGACTTTGAAAATACAAAGCGGTAAATACAAACTAAGAAGAACATTGCCATTACTTCGGAAACGAAAGAAACACGGAAAAAAAGAACCCGAAGATGGCGCCCAAGAGTGGGAGCTTCCGCAGGAAGCATGCCGACGTCACCGGAAATACACCCAAAGGGGGTGTGACGCCGACGCCCACCTGGGCAAAGAGAAAAAAAAAAAAAAAAAAAAACAAAGAAAAGACTACGAATCCGGACCCAACCACAAGACCGCGGAATAATGCACAGCATAGTGAATCCAGAAAGATCTTCAAGCTGCAAAACTACACCGACAGGTAAGAAAACTATTCGTTATTAAACACGCATCCGACATCTTCAAGGACCTTGTCCGGACCAGAATTCTCAATCCTCGCATTGATATAAAATATAAACCCGCCCCAAATGATCCCATCTACATTAAAGGACAACTCCCGCAAGATTCTTTGGTAGTGTCCAATGCAAGGAAACATGTAAATTCTCAAACCTCCGGTGATGCTCCACCTACTAAACTATTAGACGCTTCAGGCAAACAAGTTGCCTCCCAAGCAGCTAATCACTGGAGGATAGCTAATGCACAAGCACTGCTTGCTAGGTATGATAGGGCTCACTCCGATGAGCTTGAGAACCTAATTCAGCATTTACATGACCAATACAAGGCCAAAGCCCATGATCTGGTCCAGGAGAGCAAGTTAATTACAAATGCATCCATGTGACACCGCATCTAGATCTGTCAACACCAGTGTCTTACTACGCAAACATGCATGTTTGGCCATTTCTGGTTTTAAACAAGAAGTGCAAACTACCATCTCGAGTCAGCGGTTCGACCAAGACACCTGTTTGGCCGAGCTGGAGACACAGCTTTAGGAAAAATGAAAAAAAAAACGGACACTGCAAAATCTATGGGAGCATTGCAATCTCCATCGACACGAGGCTCCTTTCGTCGCTCCTTTTATAGGGGTGCATCCAAAACCATCAACACAGACACAGCTTCCTCCTACAAAAGCCCCACACAAATATCTCCCAACAGGGGATATTTCAGAGGTGGGTACAGGGGAAATAATAACAAAGGGAGAGGCCGAGGTAACAACAATCGTTCCTCCCCCACTACCAAACAATCACGACCAAGTAATCCTTTTCAAAGGATCCGCTGGGCTGTTTGTCCGTGGACGCAGCTGTAGTCGTCGATTGCTTCAAGACTTTGGCTCAGTTTTTCGAGAGTCTGTCTCGGCTTTAAGGGTCGACGTTTCTCTTACCTCCTTTGTCGACTTCTTATCGGTCTCTGCGGCCGTGTAGTCCTCTGGTCCCTCGGCGATGTTGTCCTCTTCTCCGCTGGAGAGGCCCAAGTCCCGAAGTGACGGAGGTTCTCCTTACCCCTGCATGGTGAAGTTCGCTTTCCTCTGTATCTCTCACTCTGAGGGACTTGGGGTTGAATGCCGAGCAGGCGTTGCAATCTTTTCTTTCGTGGTCGACTGGCAGGCAGAGGTTACAGACCGGGCGCTGGTCCTTATGCTCGTACTTGTGGTGGCAATTATTAGAATGGTGTTTTGTCCATCTTGCGCTCAGGGGGCCCCCGTGTGCGCAATCTCCGTTGGACGTTGAAGTTCTTTATCTTCCTCACCCTCTTCGTCGTCCCGACCTATGTGCTTCTGGTCGTGCGATGAAAACTCCAATTTTTGGCGTTTTCTGCTTGATTTTCTCTTCTTCTTTCCTAAAAACTCTGGAACTCTTCGGTGACGATCCAGACCCAACGGCGGAAAAAATAATCTGAAAATGGCGCCCAAAGGTGGGAGCTTCCGGAGGAAGCACGCCGACATCACAGGAGGACACCTAACGGTGGGATGTCGACGCCCACCTGGGCCACGAAAAAAGAAAAAGAGAAAAAATACTACTATTCCGGACCCCACCACTAGACCGCGGAATAATGCACAGCATAGTGAATCCAGAAAGTCTTCAAGCTGCAAAACTACACCGACAGGTAAACTATTCGCTCCCTCCAGACCATTCCACTCCGGTCGGAGGAAGACTCTTACAGTTCCTACCTGTCTGGAACTCCATCCCTACAGACATGTGGGTAAGACAAATTATCAAGTATGATTACTGCCTGGAACTTACTGCAACTCCACCCAACATACTGCCCAAACAGCGACCCATGTCCACGGAACATCTAACTCCTTCAAAATCATGCAATATAACCAGTTCCCCTACAGCATCAAGGGACAGGGGTTTACTCCCTGTACTTTCTAATCCCCAAAAAGGACGATACTCTCAGACCAATACTTGACCTCAGACCTCTCAATTTCTACATAGTCATATGTAGGAAGGTAGATGCCTGACTATGGTTGCCCCCAACTTTTTGCCTGGTGTTTTGCTGGTTTTCTGACTTAGTTGACCTGAGGCCCTGCTATTCAGGACCTCAGGCCCACTGCTCTCTCTGTAAAATGGATTCCATGTACCTTAGGTACATATCTAAATTGGATACTGAGCCACCTTATCAGTCCCTGTACAGTGTACCTTAGGTACCCAGGGCATAGGTGTACCCAGGGCCTACCAGGGGCTGCAGCATGTATTATGCCACCCCTGGCTGGCCATCCAAATCTGACACAACTGGCTGCTTGACAGCTGGGGCAAGGTGGTGTAATCACCCTTTGCTTTAGATATAGTATACCTATATCTAACCCTAAAATGGACACACAGATCTCCTATCAGTCACTCCTATGGCAGGCCTTAACAATCCTGAAGGCAGAGTGCTTGGAATCGTGTGAGATGGTGCTCTGGCATGAGCTGAGCCTGTCTGCGGCTTTCGGGATCCATCCCTTAGCCGTTTCCATGATATCGCATACCATATACTCTTAAGTGCATTATAATCCTCGCGGTTATGTGCCAACTCTGGTATCGCTTTATCAAAACATGTCGAGTAAGGTGTCATACGAATTGGAATACTAACCCCTCGCCAATTCTGGCGACGGGGTTAGCATTCCACCCTTCTAGAGGGACACGACATGCATGTAACCTATAACCCGGTTAAAAGTCAGACAGAGCCTTAGCATCCACAAAATGGATGCTGCCACCGAGACACAAGTCTGCC
The DNA here is from genome assembly GCF_964261635.1 of Lissotriton helveticus. Taxonomy (NCBI): domain Eukaryota; kingdom Metazoa; phylum Chordata; class Amphibia; order Caudata; family Salamandridae; genus Lissotriton; species Lissotriton helveticus. Next base: position 1,255,848,471 of record NC_136059.1, on the reverse strand, counting down.
CTCCTGCTGCTGGGAGTCCTCCCAGAGCAGGAGATAAGGACAAAGGGTTTCCTGCCAGGGGCGGTGCCAGCACCGTCCCAGACAGGGTTTTGTGTATTGTAGGTAGGCAGGGCTTTAGAGGAAGGTGACTGCATGTGGCACCCCGGTGCTCACTGTGCATAGGCTGGCTGGAACCAGTTCCAGGGTCACTCCAGACCCTGTGCTGGGGAAAAGCCCGCCAAGGAAGTGGGTGTAACCACCCCCCTCCTAGTCCCACCCATAGGGCAGGACTTAGTCGCGTGCCAGCCCCTTTTTACAGGATAAAGGTAGAGACTGGCCCCCTTCCAAATCAGATCATCTTTGAATCCTGAAACTACTTTCTGCGAAAGGAACTCAAGACTTCTTCCTAAGATTTCTCCCTTGTGACTAAGGAGTAGTCACCCTGCATCCGCAGGCACCATCTAAGAACACTGCGGTCTGCTGCAAGTCCTTCCTCCGGAATCCGACTGCCCAGCTCGACGAGAACCGGCTTCCCTGGCACCTCTGACCTCTACCCACCTCTACAGCCCAGCTGAGAACCGTGGGTGCGACGAGACCTCAAGGGACCGGCCATCTGCAAGACTGCACGACTTCTTTCCAGCAAGCCCGCCGAGTGAATTCCTGGTGAGTGCTTTGGGGTCCGAGAAGCCCCGACTCTGAGCAGCTCCAGCTCCGAAGTGCAGCCCCCCAGCATCTCCACGATCTGCGTGGGGCCCTTCTGCTTTCCGCTGCTCACCGCGTTGTTGGCTACTAGCCCGTTGGCTTGTGGCCTTCCTGACGACGCCCGACGACATTTCTGCTGCTGGTCTGGTTGCTCCAGACTGGCCCTTGCTCCCTTCCAGAAGAGGAGCACCCCGGACCCTCCTGGTCCACTCAAGACGCCATTTTGAGTCCACCGCGTGGGCTTGAATTAGCCAAGGCTTGTTGCCCACTGCTGGGTAACTTCGACGCCGACGACTTCATCCTTCGTGGGACAGCTCGCACCTCCATCCTGGTCGCCGACAACGCCTCCTGGTCCGAGAGACTGCAGAGCCCAGCAGCGCCCACTCACCTGACTGCGGTGACTTCGCCCGGTGCCATCCTGGTGCCCACTTAATCACTGGCTAGTGATTCAAGAACTTGGTCCCCTCTGCTTTCAGGTTTTCTTCTTCCTTGATCCAGGCTTGGATCCATCGAACTTTTCTTCACTGGTCGCCTGCCAGCAACTTCTTCCTTCCAGGCTCCTGGTCCGGCAACGAGATCCCCGACGTCTTTTCAGACCTATGCAGCTGCAGCCCCTGGGCTAGGTAACTTCGGCACTCCGGTGTCCCAGCATAGCCTCACTATCCAAGGGTCAGGATCCACTGTCGTTTTCTCCCTACCAGGTCGGGTTCGCCCGTGAACACTAACTTTGTGAATTCTAGCTTCCATAGACTTTGTCCCGCATCCCGCGTGAGAGTGCACACTCTGCACCCGAGTCCCCTGGGCCTCCTAGTAGTAATCTAACGATTCCCTAGTCAAGTCCTAGCGATTCCAAAGCCTATTAGAACTGTTACTTACCTGCTAGTAATTCGCATTCCACTTTTAGCGTATATGGTTTTTCGTGCCCCTCGGGCATTTGTGTAACGTGCTAACTTAAAAGTATTTTCGTAAGAGTTGTTGTGTGCTTAGCTCCCTGTCTCATAAAGAGCCAGGGTAGTCTTGTTATAAATAAATACACTGTTTATTTTCATAACAACTTGTGTGGTGTCCTTTCACTGGGTGTTCAAGGGGTAATGTGATGGTAAAACAGCTGGCTTAACACGCCCTCTAGAGTCTTAGCCTTAGACTGCTCGTATCCATGCTATTAGGATAGCTGGTCTATAAGGTTGACTTACAACCAATCATCAATAAGGGTTGTTTGGACTGATATATAGTGATCACTAGAATAGTGAGCACTGCACATCAGGCCAACTTCTCACATTGGTGAGCAGCGGTTGGGATTTGAGCTTGCTGTTGTTTTACCACACATATCCTAAGAATATCTTGTGAAAGATCACATAAGTACTAAAGGTACATATAACTTAGCTTAGAATACTCTGAGTTCTACTGAACCAGCTGTTGTAGCTCCTAGGGCCTAGCACACCCTAAACTACAACTCTAGCAAGGGATCAGTAGGCAAACATATAGTGTAGGTAAGTGCACCACTTACACCTCACTAGAAAAGCATGTCGACTCAGGGGGACTCTGCTGAGACTCCCCTGGTCAGTGTTGACCCTCCACAGGTCACTTCAAGATATGCAGCTCTCAGTTTCCATGAGATGAGACAGATCTGTGTCTCCAGAAAACTGAAGCAGGGGTCTAACCCCACCACTTCCTTTCTGATAGGTCTCCTAGAGACATATGATGCCAGAAAGCTTTCTCAGTTACATGAGAACATGCCAGCCTTAGAGGGAACCTCTGGGGATCCAGATCTCCCCAACACTGATTCAGCAGTTGAGGAGGAGGATCAGGAGGTACTCTCTGGGGATGAGGTAGACAAAGGTCTTGAGGTAGTCAGAAGGCTAACTAGGACCAACTTAGACTTACTTGGGCTAGGATCTGGGGGCCCCCCAGTACTGACCCGAAGTGGGCCTAACCTTGGAGTTAGGAGAGATAGATCTCTTTCTAGGGACTCCAATAGATCTCTGCACTCTAATGCCTCTTCTCAGGGGAGAAGGAATCCTCCACAGAGGAGATTTACTTCCCCTCAGAGAAAGGAGCATGAAGCTAGGATGAGACAAGCTGAACTGAGGATTGAAAGGGAAGAAATTGCCCTGGCCAAAGAGAAGCTTGCCCTGGCAAGAGAGCAGCAGATGAGTGGGCTAGCTCCCACTGGTGGCAGCAATCTCCCAAGAGATAGAGAGAAGGGTTTAGATACTAAACACCTGACTAAAATAGTGCCCCCCTTTAAGCAAGGGGATGACATCCAGAAATGGATGGCTGCTTTGGAGAGGGCCTGCACTGTGCAGTGCATTCCCCAGAGTCAGTGGGCAGCTATACTGTGGCTCTCCTTTGATGGTAAAGGTAGAGATAAGCTCCTCACTACAAGAGTGGAGGATGCTAACAATTACCAGGTCCTGAAAAATGCACTGGTTGATGGGTTTGGTTTAACCACTGAGCAGTACAGGTTGCTGTTCAGAGACACCCAGAAAACTCAGTCTCAGGACTGGTCAGACTTTGTTGATTGTGCCACTAAGGCTTTGGAAGGCTGGCTACTGGGTAGTAAGGTTACTGATTTCAAAGGATTGTATAATCTAATTATGAGAGAGCAAGTCTTAAATAATTGTCAGAACCAGTTATTACACCAGCACCTGGTAGACTCTGATCTGACCTCTCCACAAGAATTGGGTAAGAGGGCAGACAAATGGGTCAGAACCAGGATTAGGCCCAAGAACCAAGGTGGTGACCAGAAAAAGGAATCAACCAAGCCTCAAGAGAAGGGTGGGAATAAATCTACAGATCAAACCACATCAGGGCCCCAAAAATCCTCGGAGGGGGGTGGGTCCCAGAATCCTTCCAACAACCAGAAGAAACCTTATTGTTATCCCTGTAAACAGGTGGGTCATTTAAAAACTGACAGCAGTTGCCCCAAGAATAACAATAAGGAAAACATACCCCCAAGTAACATTCCCAAACCTCCTGTTACTACTAGTAGTAATCCCCCAGGTGGTGGGAGTGCCCCCAAGAATTTGGGTGCATTTACTTTGGGAGTTCCTGGGGACTCTGGCCTAACCAGGTCCCCAAACTTAGATACTCTTGTCTGTGAGACTGGCATGGGGTTTGCCAACTTCACAACTTGTCCCAACACTTTGGGCAAGTACAGACAGGAGCCCCTCATCAATGGTATAAAAGTTGAGGCCTATAGAGATACAGGGGCTAGCATCACTATGGTGACTGAGAGTCTAGTCCCCTCAAGGCAACTTTTACCTGGTGCCACATACCAGGTGACCAATATTGATGGAGTACAGAGAGATCATCCCATGGCAGTGGTCAATCTCAGCTGGGGAGGTGTCACTGGCCACAAGAGAGTGGCAGTGTCACCAAACTTGCCTGTTGATTGCCTACTGGGGAATGATTTAGAGCTCTCAGCCTGGGCTGAAGTAGAGCAAGAAACCCATTCTAAAATGGTAAACATCCATGGTAAGGTTAGTGGGGCAGTGTTAGTCACAGCCCCAGTCCAAGATGTCCTCCCTGAACAGGTCAGGAGGGTTGTGCCAGTCACAACCCAATCTCAGACAACTTCCTTCCCAGAACAGGTTGTCAAGGCTGTGATGGTCACAGCCCACACCCAAACTGAGCCCCCTCCTGAAAAGGTTGGGAGAGTTGTGATGGCCACAGCTCAAACTCAGACAGATGACAGTGTTGTGAAGCCTGAAACTATGGATCACTCCACCCAGACAGAGAGTATTGAGGAGGAAGAGAAATCTCCCTCCCACCAGACTTTAGGAAAGGATCAGCCTCCTCAGGGAACTGATCTGACCCCTTGTGAAGAAACTGCCACAGAGGTAGTCAGGCCTAGCCTGGCAGAACCCCTGATGTCAGTGGACCCTTCCAAGGTGGGACCCAGTCTGGAGCAGGTAACCTGCCCCTCTCTACCCTGCCTCAGTCAGCCCAGGGCTGTAGAGGTCAGGGAGGCCAGTGTTGGACCCCAAAGGGCCCCCTGTCCAAAAGAATTCCCCAATCAGCAGATTAAGGGCACTGAAGCTAGTAGACCTAGCCAAGTGAAAATAAGACACACTCCTGAGGGATCCCCCTTAAAATTAGTTAGGGACCTCCCACAGATGGACACTGTTGGGCACAGCCAAACTTGGGACCTGAGGGCCCCAGACCTGACCTGTCCCTCCAGTAAGCCAAACAGAGGGACCCAACCTCCAGCTGTAGGTAGCCAGAGGTTGACCCTGAGAGCCCAAAACAACTCAGTCTTGGAAAGAAAGGCCTCTATGGTGGATAATGATCGGAGGAAGCTGAGCCCAAAGTTAGTGGAGCCTCACTTCAGTACTCCATTTCAGCACCAGCCTTTTTCTTTGACAAAACACACCACAGGTAGAGATTCCCTATGGTGGAGACCCTCAGACACCCTTAGGGTGAGGGATTGCTTAGTGGACCATGACATAGGGGGTAACCATGCCAGTGCTGGTACTTCCTTAAATGGCCACTTAGGCAATATAGGCTTACCTGGACAAGGATAGCCTTATCTCCTTTCGTTTGGGGGGGGGTTATGTAGGAAGGTAGATGCCTGACTATGGTTGCCCCCAACTTTTTGCCTGGTGTTTTGCTGGTTTTCTGACTTAGTTGACCTGAGGCCCTGCTATTCAGGACCTCAGGCCCACTGCTCTCTCTGTAAAATGGATTCCATGTACCTTAGGTACATATCTAAATTGGATACTGAGCCACCTTATCAGTCCCTGTACAGTGTACCTTAGGTACCCAGGGCATAGGTGTACCCAGGGCCTACCAGGGGCTGCAGCATGTATTATGCCACCCCTGGCTGGCCATCCAAATCTGACACAACTGGCTGCTTGACAGCTGGGGCAAGGTGGTGTAATCACCCTTTGCTTTAGATATAGTATACCTATATCTAACCCTAAAATGGACACACAGATCTCCTATCAGTCACTCCTATGGCAGGCCTTAACAATCCTGAAGGCAGAGTGCTTGGAATCGTGTGAGATGGTGCTCTGGCATGAGCTGAGCCTGTCTGCGGCTTTCGGGATCCATCCCTTAGCCGTTTCCATGATATCGCATACCATATACTCTTAAGTGCATTATAATCCTCGCGGTTATGTGCCAACTCTGGTATCGCTTTATCAAAACATGTCGAGTAAGGTGTCATACGAATTGGAATACTAACCCCTCGCCAATTCTGGCGACGGGGTTAGCATTCCACCCTTCTAGAGGGACACGACATGCATGTAACCTATAACCCGGTTAAAAGTCAGACAGAGCCTTAGCATCCACAAAATGGATGCTGCCACCGAGACACAAGTCTGCCCTCCTGCTGCTGGGAGTCCTCCCAGAGCAGGAGATAAGGACAAAGGGTTTCCTGCCAGGGGCGGTGCCAGCACCGTCCCAGACAGGGTTTTGTGTATTGTAGGTAGGCAGGGCTTTAGAGGAAGGTGACTGCACGTGGCACCCCGGTGCTCACTGTGCATAGGCTGGCTGGAACCAGTTCCAGGGTCACTCCAGACCCTGTGCTGGGGAAAAGCCCGCCAAGGAAGTGGGTGTAACCACCCCCCTCCTAGTCCCACCCATAGGGCAGGACTTAGTCGCGTGCCAGCCCCTTTTTACAGGATAAAGGTAGAGACTGGCCCCCTTCCAAATCAGATCATCTTTGAATCCTGAAACTACTTTCTGCGAAAGGAACTCAAGACTTCTTCCTAAGATTTCTCCCTTGTGACTAAGGAGTAGTCACCCTGCATCCGCAGGCACCATCTAAGAACACTGCGGTCTGCTGCAAGTCCTTCCTCCGGAATCCGACTGCCCAGCTCGACGAGAACCGGCTTCCCTGGCACCTCTGACCTCTACCCACCTCTACAGCCCAGCTGAGAACCGTGGGTGCGACGAGACCTCAAGGGACCGGCCATCTGCAAGACTGCACGACTTCTTTCCAGCAAGCCCGCCGAGTGAATTCCTGGTGAGTGCTTTGGGGTCCGAGAAGCCCCGACTCTGAGCAGCTCCAGCTCCGAAGTGCAGCCCCCCAGCATCTCCACGATCTGCGTGGGGCCCTTCTGCTTTCCGCTGCTCACCGCGTTGTTGGCTACTAGCCCGTTGGCTTGTGGCCTTCCTGACGACGCCCGACGACATTTCTGCTGCTGGTCTGGTTGCTCCAGACTGGCCCTTGCTCCCTTCCAGAAGAGGAGCACCCCGGACCCTCCTGGTCCACTCAAGACGCCATTTTGAGTCCACCGCGTGGGCTTGAATTAGCCAAGGCTTGTTGCCCACTGCTGGGTAACTTCGACGCCGACGACTTCATCCTTCGTGGGACAGCTCGCACCTCCATCCTGGTCGCCGACAACGCCTCCTGGTCCGAGAGACTGCAGAGCCCAGCAGCGCCCACTCACCTGACTGCGGTGACTTCGCCCGGTGCCATCCTGGTGCCCACTTAATCACTGGCTAGTGATTCAAGAACTTGGTCCCCTCTGCTTTCAGGTTTTCTTCTTCCTTGATCCAGGCTTGGATCCATCGAACTTTTCTTCACTGGTCGCCTGCCAGCAACTTCTTCCTTCCAGGCTCCTGGTCCGGCAACGAGATCCCCGACGTCTTTTCAGACCTATGCAGCTGCAGCCCCTGGGCTAGGTAACTTCGGCACTCCGGTGTCCCAGCATAGCCTCACTATCCAAGGGTCAGGATCCACTGTCGTTTTCTCCCTACCAGGTCGGGTTCGCCCGTGAACACTAACTTTGTGAATTCTAGCTTCCATAGACTTTGTCCCGCATCCCGCGTGAGAGTGCACACTCTGCACCCGAGTCCCCTGGGCCTCCTAGTAGTAATCTAACGATTCCCTAGTCAAGTCCTAGCGATTCCAAAGCCTATTAGAACTGTTACTTACCTGCTAGTAATTCGCATTCCACTTTTAGCGTATATGGTTTTTCGTGCCCCTCGGGCATTTGTGTAACGTGCTAACTTAAAAGTATTTTCGTAAGAGTTTTGTTGTGTGCTTAGCTCCCTGTCTCATAAAGAGCCAGGGTAGTCTTGTTATAAATAAATACACTGTTTATTTTCATAACAACTTGTGTGGTGTCCTTTCACTGGGTGTTCAAGGGGTAATGTGATGGTAAAACAGCTGGCTTAACACGCCCTCTAGAGTCTTAGCCTTAGACTGCTCGTATCCATGCTACTAGGATAGCTGGTCTATAAGGTTGACTTACAACCAATCATCAATAAGGGTTGTTTGGACTGATATATAGTGATCACTAGAATAGTGAGCACTGCACATCAGGCCAACTTCTCACATCATATCACTTTCACATGATCACTCTTCAACAAATCCATCCACTACTTCAACAAGGCAACTTCTTTGCCACTTTAGATCTCAAGGGGGCCAACTTCCATATTCCTATACATCAAAATATCTAAGGTTCACAGTGGACGGCCAACACCATCAATTCAAGGTTCTCCCATACTGAGTAACCACAGCACCCAGGGTCTTCACAAAGTGTCTTGCGGTAGTAGCCGCACACTTGCGCAGACAACAGATTTATGTGTTTCCATTCCTGGACGACTGGCTCATAAAAGCCATGTCACACAGCCAGTGTTTTCACCACACAAAACAATTCAGCTGCTCCACGACCTAGGGTTCACATTAAACCTCACCAAGTCCCATCTACAGCCCTCCTTCCTACATCAGTATCTAGGGGCCACAATAGACACCTCCAAAGCTCTTGCTTACTCCAGTCCAGCCAGGATAGCCAGTATGCAAACCTTCATCACGAAATTCCAACCCCAACACTCCCTACCAGCTTGAGTGTTTATGCAGCTCTTAGGAATGATGGCCTCTTGCATTTTCATAGTAACTCATGCAAGACTTCAAATGCACCCTTTACAGGAATGCTTAGCACGTCAGTGGAACTAGGCTCAAGGTCAGCTTTCAGATCTGGTGTTGGTGGACAGCAGCACACCTCGCTCTCTGCAGTGGTGGAACACACAAAACCTTTCCAAAAGGCGGCCGTTCCTAGACCCAGTTCCACAAATAGTGCTCTCATTGGCTGGGGAGCCCATCTCCTAAACCACACAATTCAGGGCAGGTGGACCACTCAATAAAAAGTGCTTCACATCAATCACCTAGAATTATTGGCAATTTTTCTAGCATTAAAATCATTCCAACTACATCTCATCAATAAGACTGTCCTTGTCCGCACGGACACGAGGACAGCAATGTATTATATACAGAAACAAGGAGGAACACATTCTATGCAACTTTCTCAACTAACGCAAAGCATATGGAGATGGGCCATTCCGCAAAACATATATGTCTGGCAGAACATCTTCCAGGAGTACACAATCACATTCTGGATCTGCTGAGTCGTCAGACACAGCAGATACACGAATGGGAATTTCATCCTCAAGTTCTTCAACCATTTTTCAAAATGTGGGGCCACCCAGACATAAATCTTTTCACCACACCCGCAAACGCAAAATGCCCAACCTTCGCCGCCAGGTTTCCACACCCGTTGTCCAAGGGCAATGCAATATGGATGAACTGGTCAGGCAGATTTGCGTACGCTTTTCCGCCACTCCCACTCATTTGGCTAGTGTTGTATGGCGTTTTTGAATCCGAGCGAATTTTCCCGATTCATGCCCTTATATAGGTACAATTCACATAGCCCTAATACAGGCATATATCATGGAAAATCGGCTTAAGCAGTCAGGGACCTCCTTGCTTGAATATTGATTTGTCGAAGAACTCGTGGAGTTTACAAAGAACTACCATTCCCTTGGGGTTCTTTACTGACGTTATTATGCCAGACTTTACGTCAAACTAGGCACCTTCAAGGTATAAATATGCCTTCACTTGCCCTAGCAAGATACGGCGGTTCGGAGCAGTTAGACTATCTACTTGCCCGACGCAGCTCGCTATAGCAAGTGCCGAAGGAAGGCGACCCTCCAGCTGACGCGCTGTTCGAGAAGCTGTCGTTTCTCTCTCTGAGAATCCAGATCCAGTGTTTCCAAGCTCCACTTGCGGGGTGTTGAGAAATCGAGTCTAGAGACCGGGATACCAGACCTCCTTAATTCTAAACTGCGGTATGGAGCTGATTAGATCCTAAGAGTATTCTTGGATAGATTCTTGGCAAAGAAACCAAACCCATGCTACACAAATACTTACTCCCTCCCGCGTACTAGACTTAGGTTAGGTACATTGGGGTAGGCGTATTTTAGAAGCACCAGTCGAGTACTTTTAGCCTTCGTTATTTATGTATGTATTTATCTATGGTTTAGAAACCATACAATGCTTTTACAGTATTATTTTATCATTCTATTCTCGCTGTACGCATTATACTTTGCAGCCTGTATTGCGATTATAGCAGTTCACTTTACTTGCATGAGAAAGCAATCAAATCCTTTTATTGAAAACGCCTGTCTCTCTATTTTCTCTGCACCTCTGTTGAAACGAAGCATGCATGATTGACTGAGTAAAATATTTATCTATTGTTTCCACGACTCTGAAGATACGTTTATTCTTGGGGAAACAAAGTTGTCATGTTTATGCGGTTGTCAGAAACTAATCTCTTCTTGTGAATTCGAGAAAGTTTCTAGTGACCTCTGAGCTAGCTGGCACTCACAATTAAGTTTAATATATATTCGATAGAGACCTAGTCGACCTCAGTCCTACGTCACATCTATAGGATATATTATTCCAATGCGCAGAGCCTATTGGGAATATAGGAACTACACTACACTAGTAGTACGAAAGATGATCTTAGTTGCTCCAACATGTGCCCGGCAACCATGGGTCACAACACTCCTGTAACTTTCAATAGTTCCACACCAAACACTATGGCTCTCCCCAAACCTGCTTAAGCAGAACCATGGAGAGATGCAGCATCCAGATCCACATCAACTGAATCTAGCAATCTGGCTCCTGAAGTCCTAGAGTTCGGTTACCTCAACCTCCCACCAGACTGTATGAACATTATTAAAGAAGCCAGCACCCTACTACTAGAGCTTGCTATGCAGACAAATGGAAAAGATTTGTCATTTACTGCAATAACATAATTGACCCACTAGATGCTTCAATTCAGAATATTATTTGCTGCATCTAAAAAGATGTAATTTAGCATACACATCCACACGATTACATCTTGATGCCCTTGCCGCTTACCTGCAAAACAGACATTTGTCATTGTTTAGGGTACCCGCTATCAAAGCGTACATGGAAGGCCTTAAAAGAATAATTCCTCCCACAATACCACCCTCTCCGGTGTGGAATTTAAACATTGTCCTTTCTAGGCTCATGGGTCCTCCATTTGAACCTCTACACAAATGCGAACTGCAGTTCCTTACATGCAAAGTAGCTTTCCATGTAAGGAACAAAAGGATGTCTGTAAGGAGAGTAAGTGAGATCCAGGCTTTAAGCATACAAGAACCATTCTTACAAATACATCGTAACAAGGTGTTTCCGAGAACAAATTCCTTCCCAAAGTAATCTCTGCTTTTCATCTTAATCAATCTGTAGAGTTACCCGTTTTTTTCCCAACCCTAGATTCCGTAGCGCAGAGAGCTCTTCAGACACTTGATGTTAAAATAGCTATACTTTATTGCATTGACAGAGCTAAACCTTTTAGAAAGACACGCCAACTGTTTGTAGCTTTCTCTCCACCTCATAAAGGAAACCCAATCTCCAAAGCTGGAATTGCCAGGTGGATAGTCAAATGCATTCAAATATGCTACCAAAAGGCAAAATGCACATTACCAATTCCCCCTAGAGCAAATGCAACACGCAAACTAGGGGCTACCATGGCATTCTTAGGGAACATTCCCTTAGATGACATTTGTAAGGCAGCAACATGGGCTATGCCAGACACTGTCACCAAACACAATTGTGTAGACATGCAGGCAAAATAACAGGCTTGTGTAGGCCAGGCTGTTCTTAAAATACTTTTTCCAACCACTGCAACAGATACAGGTGACCACCGCTAAGGGATTGCTATACAGTCCTATCGAAAGTATGAATTCTGCAGCTCATATGCCTCGAACGGAAAATGCTACTTACCAGTATGCATCTGTTCTGTAGTAGGGGATCTCTGTATCTGAAAGAAACAGGTTAGTATTAGATTCCTTACCTTAGAATATCCCCAGGCGTCAGTCTGGATCCGGAAACTTTTGCGTAGCAGTACCCCTGCGCGTCGGTAGGCGTCGTCTGCAGGCGTCCCCTGCGGCTCCGCGTCGTCGGCGTCGTGCGCCGTGATGACGTCGCTGGAGTATATAGACGCCGCCTCCGCGCGCTGACGTCAGTTCTTCTTTTTTCCGCGCCAGTTAGCGCAGATCCGAAGAGCAGTACTCCGGTCTTTTGACCAAGTGTTTATAAAACTTAATCTTCTAAGGTGCCGGTAGGATGCCTGGGTTTAAGAGCTGCGACGAGTGCGACCGCATGATGTCGGTCACCGACCACCATCGACTCTGCCTCCGGTGTCTGGGCACGGACCACGACGTGGAGTCCTGCGTCGACTGTCGGGCCTTGACTGGAAAAGCTAGGCGGGAGCGGTCCCGCAAGCTTCTCGAGCTCCGGGTGTCGGCCCCGCGTCGAGAGCGGTCCCGGTCCGGTCGGAGGTCGAGGGAGCGGTCGAGGGAACGATCGCGGAGCCGCCATGGGCGCTCCGGGAGTCGCCACCATTCCTCCGGCTCGTCAGGTAAGCACAAGAAGTCGGGGCGTCGCCATCGCACCCCCGACTCCCCCCGACGCCCGCGTGCTGCGGCCGGGGGCTCGGGTGACCCCACCCCCGCGGTCCCGCATGGGTCGCCGACGCCGTCTGCCCCACACCTGTCGGTCCCTGGGGAAGGCGCGTCGCGTGAGGAGATCGAGGCCTTCCTCATTGCTATGAGGGCGAGGTCTTCTCCGGCGGGGCTTTCGGCGCCTGCGGGCCCGTCGGTCCCGTCTGGGGGCCCGAGCGGTTCGGGTGCTCCTGCCCCGGCGCCGCCGGTGGCTCCGGCCCCGGCGCCGCTGGTTCCCTCTGGTTCGTCGCCGGCTGGTCTCCCGGCCTCTCCGGCGTCGGTTCCTGTGGGACAGCCCGTGGTACCGCCCCCGCGTGGTGCAGCGACTCCGCCGTCGGCTCCGGCCGGCGTCGGGTCACCTGCGCCGACGCCGCGCGGCGCCACCCCCCTTTCCTCCCCGACTCCGGACGCGGAGCCGGACCGGCGTCGATCGGCGCCGGATCCGACGCCGATGGGGCCCGTTGACCCCGATGTCTATATCGTCGACCCAGAATATGGGTATGACGAGGAGGAGTATGGAGAGGGTTGGGAGGGGTCTGAGGACCCTCTATCCCGTGCCTGCCAGTACGATGTGGACTGGGTAGGTGATCTGGGTGATGCCAGTGGCCTGGACGAGTCGCCCAACCCTGGGTTTGTCTCTCCGTCCCCTGTGGCGTCTGAGGCAGGTGCTGCCTATTCGGTGGTCCTGATGAGGGCTGCCAAGGCCTTACACCTTGAGCTCCCCGTCGCGAAGGTCAAGCCGAATATTCTGACGGAAGTGTTTAAACCGCAGTCATGCCCCCAGGAGCCTCTGCTGCCGTTTAATGAGGCCCTGACGGATGTCCTTCTGGGCACCTGGTCCAGGCCCGCTTCTGGTGCGCCGGTTGACCGGAACGTTGCCAGGCGCCACCGTCCATGCTCGGACGACCCTGCCTTCCTATCCACCCATCCCTCCCCGGAGAGTCTGGTGATCCAGGCCTCCACTTCACAGTCCGCATTCCCGTCGGCTCCGCCCGATCGGGAATCAAAGAGGTACGACCAATTTGGTAAAAAAGTGTTTTCCTCTTTGAGCGCTGGGCTGCGGTCTTGTAACACCGCGTGCCTCTTGGGTCGCTACACCCACTCCCTGTGGGATACGGTCGAAGAGTGTTTGCCGCAATGCCCCCAGGAAGTGCGGGACAAGCTCACCCGGGCCTTGGTTGAAGGCCGGGATGCGGCGCGGTACTCGATCCGTTGTGGTCTGGACACAACAGACTCACTGGGACGGGCCATGTCCACTACGGTGGCGATTCGTCGCCATGCCTGGCTGAGATCTGCCAACTTCTCGCCAGACGTCCAAAATACGCTCATGGACATGCCATTTGATGGCAGTCGCCTGTTTGGTGACAAAGCGGACCACGCGCTGGAGCGCTTCAAGGACTCTAGGGTCACGGCCAAGTCCTTGGGTCTCTCGACCCAGCGCCAGCAGACGGGTTCGTTTCGGCCCTTTCGTGGCCAAGGGAGGGGAGGTCCCACACGTGCTGCCAGCCACGCGACGCAGAGCGCTCCCCAGCGCGGTGGCGCCCGTGGTTTCCGCCGTGGTGGCGGTAGAGGCCAGCGTCGTGGTCAGTCCACGCCCCCCTCCGCTGCTGCATCCAAGCCTTCCTAGTCCGAGCTTTCGGGCTCACGTGACGCCAGTGGGTGGCAGGGTTCGCCATCACCACTCCCGCTGGCGCGCGATAACGTCGGACAGGTGGGTGCTGCAGCTTGTCCGAAGGGGCTATGCCCTCCCCTTCGAGTCCACTCCTCCAGCCATGCCACCGCAGAACCGCCGTGTGTCGGGGGACCACTTGACACTTCTGCAGGAGGAAGTTACGGCCCTCTTGGCCAAGGGGGCCATCGAGCGCGTTCCTGGGCCAGAAGTAGGGTGTGGTTGCTACTCCCACTACTTTCTGGTACCCAAGAAGGACAAGGGAGGCCTGCGTCCTATCTTGGATCTACGGAACGTCAACGGCTTCCTCCGGAAGGAGAAGTTCATGATGCTGACTTTGGCTCAGGTCTTGGCTGCTCTAGACCCACAAGACTGGATGGTAGCGTTGGACTTGCAGGATGCGTATTTTCACATCCCCGTCCTGCCGGCCCACCGGCGTTACCTGCGGTTCACGGTAGGCCACGAGCACTTTCAGTTTATCGTGCTCCCATTCGGCCTTACCAGCGCCCCACGGGTGTTCACGAAAGTGATGGCGGTGGTCGCAGCTCATCTGCGCCGGTTAGGGGTTTCAGTCTTCCCCTACCTCGACGACTGGCTGTTGAAGGCGGGCTCGCCCCAGACAGTCGTCCACCACCTTCAGATGACGGCAGACCTCCTGCACGAGCTGGGGTTTTCCATCAATGTGCCGAAATCACACCTGTGTCCCTCTCAAAAGCTCCTTTTCATCGGAGCAGTTCTCGACTCGGCGCAGTTTCGGGTTTATCCTCCGGAACGGCGGGTCCGGGATATTCAGGCTCTGATTCCCATCTTTCAGCCGTTATCCCGGGTTTCGGTCAGGTTGACGCTGCGGCTTCTGGGGCTGATGGCCTCCTGCATCCTTCTGGTGCATCACGCCAGGTGGCGGATGCGGGCTCTGCAGTGGGACCTGAAGTTTCAGTGGGCCCAGCATCAGGGCAACCTATCCGACCATGTCCTGATCTCGGAGGTCACTGCGAGACAGTTGCAGTGGTGGCTTACGGACCGCGATTGGGTCAGGGGCAGATCCCTCTCCCTTCCCCAACCGGAGCACGTGGTTGTGACGGACGCGTCCCTCCAAGGCTGGGGTGGCCACTTGGGAGAGGCGGAGATCAGAGGCCTCTGGTCTCCGGCGGAATCCCGGCTCCATATCAACATGTTGGAGCTGCGGGCGATTCGCCTAGCACTGAAGGCATTCCTCCCCTTTGTCAACGGGAGTGTGGTGCAGGTGTTCACGGACAACACCACCGCCATGTGGTACTGCAACAAACAGGGCGGTGTGGGGTCGTGGACCCTTTGCCAGGAGGCTCTGCGCCTCTGGCAATGGCTGGAACGTCAGGGCGTGACTCTGACGGTTCAACACCTGGCAGGTTCTCTGAACGCCAGGGCGGACGAACTCAGCCGTCGGTGCTCGGTGGATCACGAATGGCGTCTGAACTCGGATGTGGCGAGAGGCCTCTTTCAGCAATGGGGAGAGCCTTGGTTAGATCTATTCGCCACAGAAGAGAACGCGCAATGTCATCAGTTCTGCGCGTTGGAGTTTCCAAGACGGCACTCGCTCGGCGACGCCTTTCGGCGCGAGTGGAGTTGCGGTCTGTTGTACGCCTTTCCGCCTATACCACTTCTGCCCAGAGTGCTGAAGAAGATCAGGCGCGACCGGGCCCAAGTTATCCTTGTGGCTCCGGACTGGGCTCGAAGGTACTGGTATCCCGAGCTACTCAGCATGACAGTCGGTCCCTCGATCCGCCTGCCCCTTCAGGAGGACCTTCTGTCGCAGCAGCAGGGGACGGTCCTCCACCCGAACCTGTCCAGTCTCCACCTCCATGCGTGGAGATTGAGCGGCGACAGTTGAGGCCATTTGACTTGCCTCCTGAAGTCTGTGATGTTATTCTGGCAGCCAGGCGTCCCTCCACAAAGTCGGTATACGCCTGCCGGTGGAACAGATTTGTGGCATGGTGCACAGCAAAGGCTGTGGATCCCCTTTCTGCCCCTCTGTCTGAGGTTCTCCTCTTCCTCCTTTCCCTTGCCCAGCAGGGCTCTGCTCTGGGCACTATCAAGGGCTATCTTTCTGCCCTTTCCGCCTTCTTGAGGCTACCTGATCAGCCATCTTTGTTCAAGTCCCCTATTGTGTTAAGATTCTTGAAGGGCATCACGCACATGTATCCTCCAACTCCGTTCGTGATGCCTCAGTGGGACTTGAACTTGGTTTTGACTTTCCTGATGTGCGCTCCCTTTGAGCCCCTTCATTCCTGTCCTCTCCGTCTTCTCACCTTAAAGACGGCCTTCCTGGTAGCCATCACCTCTGCCAGGAGAGTGAGTGAGCTCCAGGCTCTTTCTATTCAACCTCCTTTCTTGTCTGTTCATCCTGATAAGGTGGTTCTTCGGACTAGACCTTCTTTCCTGCCCAAGGTAGTCTCTGCTTTTCACATTGGGCAGTCCATCACCTTGCCCTCCTTCTTCCCGCCTCCGCATCCTTCAAAGGATGAAGAGCGGCTCCATCGTCTGGACCCAAAACGTGCGCTTTCATTCTATATGGATCGCACACGCCAGTTCCGGGTGGATGACCAACTGTTTGTTGGCTACGTGGGTGAGAAGAAGGGAAGGGCGGTACAGAAACGGACCATCTCTCGGTGGGTCGTCCTGTGCATCAAAGCATGCTACTCTTTGGCTCGGAAGGAGCCTCCTGTTGGGCTGAGGGCCCATTCCACTCGGGCCACGGCGGCTACTACTGCCCTGGGCCGGGGAGTCCCCTTGCAGGACATTTGCCAGGCGGCCACGTGGGCCTCGCTGCACACCTTTGCGAGGCACTACTGCCTGGACAGTCAAGTCCGGAGGGATGGCTTCTTTGGCCGTTCGGTCCTCCAGGACTTTCTGGTGTAGGTTGTATTGGTTCGCAGACCCACCACCGG
The DNA here is from genome assembly GCF_964261635.1 of Lissotriton helveticus. NCBI lineage: Eukaryota > Metazoa > Chordata > Amphibia > Caudata > Salamandridae > Lissotriton > Lissotriton helveticus. The sequence continues at coordinate 1,255,831,431 of NC_136059.1, read as the reverse complement.
GGTTGGTATTGCTGGGGTATCTATTCTAAGGTAAGGAATCTAATACTAACCTGTTTCTTTCAGATGAACAAGTTACTTACCTTCGGTAACGATATATCTGTAAGAAACAGTAGTTAGTATTAGATTCCTTACCGCCCCTCCCATCCTCCCCGTTCTGCGAACTGATACCTAGGGTTAAGGACATCCCTTTCAGGGCCCTAGTTTTCAAATGGCACCAGTGTTGGTTCTCACATGGCTCTGCGTGTTCTGGCGCGGAAAAGCTGTGTTCAAAGAACTGACGTCAGCGCGCGGAGGCGGCGTCTATATACTCCAGCGACGTCATCACGGCGCACGACGCCGACGACGCGGAGCCGCAGGGGACGCCTGCAGACGACGCCTACCGACGCGCAGGGGTACTGCTACGCAAAAGTTTCCGGATCCAGACTGACGCCTGGGGATATTCTAAGGTAAGGAATCTAATACTAACTACTGTTTCTTACAGATATATCGTTACCGAAGGTAAGTAACTTGTTCGTATAGTCATAATCTAGTAAATAGTCCCGCCCATGTGCGTGGACTCCGAAGCAATCAAAAATAATCTCTTAAGCTGTCTTCATTGCAGTTCTGCATACATTTAACCCCTTCCGCGCTCATGACGAGCTGAGCTCGTCATGAGTTACGGCGCTCGTACGCTGATGACGAGCTGAGCTCGTCATGTAACGCGGCTTTTTTAAAAACGCAGCGCACAGCGGGAAAACCGCTAGCGCGCATGCGATTAAGAGAAAATTAAAGACAATAATACAGCCTGTACCTACAAGGATACACTGTCCAGTACTTCAACTAGAAATGCCAAGGATATTACTAACACATTTAACACAATCTGTCAAGTTTCCCCCCTTAGAGAAACTTTCCTCCCCTCACCAAATCCTTGAAGTTATAGAGAGGAAGGGATGGACAGACAAGCCTCCATAGGCTGCCATTATGTGTCTGAAAAAGAGGTACCGTGCCTTTAAGGAACTCTCTAGAGACCCTCTGTATCCCAGCATGCACAGCCCACTCATTTTACTTTCAGTTCTTTTTTCCGGCTCCTGCTAGCAGGACCCTGGAGCATTGAGCTCTCCCTTTTTGGGTGTTTTGTGTAATTTTTGGCACTTTTTAAGTGTTAGAGTGTGTTCACTCGAGGTATTTTTGCTTCTTCTTCACTTTGCTGGAGTTTTCTGGTGCTTTTGGCCCTTTTTTTGTCAAATATGCCTGCCTTATTTGATAAATGTCCAGAGTGTGCGAGGAAGAAGGCAAAATCAGATCCACACAGGGTGTGTATCTTGTGTCTCCCTTCTTCTCATGTCCCTGGGACGTGTGAGATCTGCCAGCAGTTCTCCAGAAGGACCCTGAAAGACAGACAGAAGATCAGGCTCCAAGGACTGGAGCAAAGAAAGCAGCAGGGTACAGGTGGGTCTGGGCAGGACGGGACCTCTTCCTCTGCCCGTGCTTCGGCCTCTGGGGGGCTCCCCAGTAAGGATAAGGCTAGAAAACGCCACCGGTCTCCGTCGGCGTCGATAGCCTCGGCGTCGAGAAGAATGACCACGGCCTGGTCCCCGTCTCCCCAGGACTCTGGGTCAAAGCAACGTCGACGTTCTACGTCGAGGGGATTGACGTCGAGACCTCCGACGAGGTCGACGTCGAGGACTGCTTCGTCGTCGAGCCATCATCGACGTCGAGAAGGTTCAAGGAGGCGCAGGCGCCCTTGGTACCTGGGCTGGTGGAATCTGCCTTGGAGCTGTTCCTCACCCCTGCGGCTACGAGATCGGCACCTTCAAGGCTGCAGAAGAAATATAAGGCTCCTGACTCTGACCCAGCGTTTCTTCGTATGGATCCCGCGCCGGACTCGGTAATTGTGACGGCAGCAAGAAAACAGCACGCTACCACCCCGTTATCGACAGTGCCTCCTGACAAGGAGAGCCACTGGATGGATTCAGCAGGCAGGAAGGTTTGCGGGACGGCCTCCACCTCAATGAAGGCCGCGAGTGCCTCAGCACTGTTTGGACGCTACGATTGGGCTCTGTGGGAGTCCCTCCAACAGTTCTCGGAACACCTTCCCTGGGAGAAAAGGGAAGATTTCCAAGAGATCCTTGCTGAAGGACTGCTGGTCTCCAACCAGGTAATAAGCTTGGCTGCGGATTCCTCCCTCTTGGCAGCCCACTGGTACTGCCATGGGGTCAACCTGAGGTGCCACGCCTGGTTACGTCTTACATCCTTGAAGCCCGAGGCGCAGCAGAGAGTTGCCAATCTACCCTTTTCGGGCGAGACCCTCTTCGGGAAACATGCGGACGACGAGATGGCGCGCATGAAGGCGGAGGCGGAAACCCTGACGGCTGCCGGGTTGGAAAAGCCTAAGGAACAGAAAAAGACCTTCCGCTCGTTCCAGAGGCGGTACGGGGTGCAATGCAGAGGGCAAGGTCGACAGGCTGGACAGCAACAGCAGCAGTTCCAGCGGATACCGTTCCAAAAGCGCCAGAGGGGCCGAGGTGGTCTGCAGTCTTCCTCCGCGACCAAAGGCCCGGCTTGGTCTAGGCCCTGAGGTGCTACTTCCCCTTCATCCGTTACCCGCTCCGGTTGGGGGAAGCATTCAACATTACCTGGCAGAGTGGAGAAACATTACTCAGGACAAGTGGGTGCTGAATATTGTTTGCAATGGATACAGTCTTCGTTTCACCAGCCCGCCTCCAGCAATTCCACCGGTTGGCTTGCAGTACCAACTGCGCGAGCTCCAGGCGGAGGCCGATACCCTGTTAAGCAAGAAAAAGGGCGATAGAAGACGTCCCTCTGTCTCAAAGGGGAAAGGGTCTTTACTCACGCTTATTCCTAGTACAGAAGAAGGACAAGAACAAGTTCAGACCCATTCTGGATTTGCGACAAGCAAACAAGTGGATTCGCAGGGAAAAGATTTGCATGCTGTCTTTGCACCAGATTTTTCCTCGGCTGCAGAGAGGAGATTGATGCCAGAGCAGATGCTCAGGTTGGGCAGGCTTCGCTGCGGAATCTGTTCGCACAATAGTGGTGTTGTCTGTTTCTCCACCGCCGGGTTGTTTTTTGAATGGGCTTGCCATTCTATTCACTAGATTATGACTATACACAGAGATCAGATTCTCAAGAGAGAAGGATCACTTGTCCTGCATAACCAAGGTATGCAGTTTTTGTTCTAGCTAGTCCCAATAAAAAACCCTCATGCACGTGTAGAGTTGGTAAATTTAGCAGTATACCTTGATTCTCCGCTATGCTTGACACGTGTGTGCATAATCGTAGGGTTTAGTGGTTATGCATCCTCCACCCGTAGGTTTTACCCTTGGTTAAAAACAGTTGTGATCAGTGACGTGAAATTGTGAACTTAAATAAAAATCTCTTCCTGCCAGAGTAGTAATTTTATTCTTTCTAGATTTGAGATGTTAAAATAAAGTTGTGTGAATGAGTGATAAGGGCTCGCACACACTTAATTAAGTGAATGTTGTAGTTCGACATGTTTCAGCCCTATGCTGCTGGTTAGGTCAAGTGGGGTTTCTTCAGGACCGAAGTGCAAAGTGTGTAGAGACCTTGGGCGTCTGTATTAGTGTTAGGCAAATAGGAATTGCTTTGATTGTCTACTTGCTGAGGGTGAAGGAGATGATATATTAATCCTACTCCTTGCAGGTCGCTAGGTACCTGTAACAAACAAGCAAATACTAGACAAGGGAGGTGAGGGGGGGGGGGTTGGGTTATACGCTGGACTAGTGTACTGGTAATGCTTGCCAGGAACAGAAAAACACTATTACAGTGAAGCTTAAAAATGGCAATACTTCTCTCAACCACAGACAAACTAATGGTTAAGGTCCACTCTCCCAAAAATGGGTCATTATTTTAATTTGGCAATATTTCTACTCATTCTATCGACATACATACAAAACTTGTCAGCCCATTAGGATATGGTGTCACATGGGTTGCGGAGCAATGTGTGCAACATGGTATCTGGTATATGCCCCTGATTTGAAAAATTATGCGCTATCATGGCTTCAAGGTGCCGGTATTTAGATAGTCAATATTCATATGCACTAGTTTGCTCAATACGCGATGAACACGTACCTGCATCGGATGTGATTGTGCCTCATCGGGGTCCCAGGGGGTCAAGGAGGCCTACTAGAAGATGCAATACAGTTTCAGAACCTTAAGAGGTTTTTAAGAATACGTTACGATTCTGTTGCGGCGTCCGTGTCCTCATCGTGCTACCTGCGGTCTCCGTCTGCACCACTTGTGCTGACTCTTCCACTCTGGGCCCGGGATCGCGCAAGCAGTTCGGGGTGGCCAGATAAGAGACGGCTGCGTGGCCATTGAAGACAGACCTCTCATAGTAAATCCGAGTCTGTTCTCTCTTATATTATCGCTAAGTAATTTTCATTTGATATAGAATTGCGTTGGCAATTATAAGGTGTCAAAAAGGTATTTAAAATAATATAGAAAGTGTAAAAACCGGACCATGGTAGGCTCCGTTTTTCCAACACGAATTCAACAGTGCAAATTAATTCTAAACCCCAAATTTGTTGCCACGTGTTGTTATCCTATTATTCAAAGGTACAGGGCATCTATCATCCAGAGGAGTAGATCACTATCTCTACACTCACTGGATATGACAGACAAATTCATTAGGATATAGTTCGACAGGCAGTCTCTTTGTGGGTAATGGCTATTAAGTACATTTAGACATAATGGTGGGGCTATGACATGGCGCTGGCTATTTATATACGCTTCCCCACGGAATATTATCGTTTAGGCCATCTGAGTCAGTCTGCAGTCTATGCACCCACCTCTGTTCCTTCTCAAAGAGGATTCTTTCGGCATTATGGTCCTTGTTGCTTAGGGTTTCTAAGATTATCCAATTAAGATCATCAGTTGTGTGTCCTGTTTCGAGGTAATGGCTTGACATCTTGGTGGTGTTTTTCTTACACTTGACATTGCTGCGATACTCGCAGATGCGCTGCTTGACCTTTCTGCACGTCGTACCTATATAACGTTTTTTTGCACGGGCAAGTGATCATATAGATCACATGACTGGTGTTGCAGTTTGTATGATTTATTAATCTCCATTTGAAGTCAGGTAGCAGTTGTATCTCCTTCGTGGTCTTCGTCAGCGGGCACACTGAGCATGAGCCGCATGGGAAGTGTCCAGTAACTGGACGGAGATCCCATAGTTGGCCTGCTCAAGCTGTGGATTTCTTTGGAGAGGGTCTGGTGTGGACCAATATGTCCTTTAAGTTACGGGTCCTTTTATTAGCAAACCTCGGTTTTGGCCATTTGATATTTGCTGAAGTGAGTATTCCCTAGTTTTTATTGATGATCTTTTTTACATTATTACTTGCCGGGCCATAGGTGGTGACACACGTCATCAGGTCTGGTTCAAGCGCTCTCTGGGTAGGTTCCAAAAGACTTTCTCTGTTCTGGTTCCTTGCCCTCTTCTTACATTTGTCGATAACTCTTTGAGGGTAATCCCTTTCCTTGAGTTTTCCACACAGTTCATTAGCCTGTTTTTTGTACTCTGTTGGTTTACTGCAATTTCTGCGTAATCTTAAGAACTGACTGTAAGGGAGATTCTCCCTAAGTGGGCGAGGATGGAAACTCTGGTACGAGAGTAAACTGTTCTTACACAGAGATCCCCTACTACAGAAGGAGTATTTTCTTACCTGTAACTCCAGTTCTGTAGTAGGGGTATCTCCGTTACAGTCATAAGCGCCCGCCCTCCTCCCCAGTGGAGAAAATGGTAATGTGATGTATGCTACAGACCTTGCTTTATGCACCTTCAAAAAGAACTGAAAGTAAAAGGAGTGGGCTGTGCATGCTGGGATACCAACTGTAGTTGTATGATTTCCACTACCACTCGGAAGCTCTCCACCCAGTACGCTTCTACTGCTGTGCACTGCCAGACGAGATGAATGAAATCTACTACATCCGTGTGGCATTGTGCATTGAGAGTCTGGTGATAAGCCCAATCTGTGCAATAGCACTGGAGTGCTGTAGGTGCGGTGTAAAAAGCTGAAGTGAATGAGAAGCAGCCTATAGTTCGGGGTTAGTCTTTGGAGCTGACAGCAACAGAACGACCATTGTGTGTCTGTGAGTGGAAGAACGAGGTCTTCAACCCCCCCCCCTCCCCAGGCCTCTCGAGCTGGCATCTGTTACATGCGAGGTGCTTTGCATACTTTGATCAGTGACGTGGTGAGTTTCCGCGATGAAGTGGCGGTGTAGGTGTATTCTAGCACAGGAAGGGTCGCCGGGGGTGCTGGGAATGTTGAGAAGAGTTCTCGGCACGCCCCTCGCAGTTGGTAGTATAGAATTGTGTCCAGGGGTGTGGTAGGTGTTGTCGGTGGGTCACAAAAAAGATCATCGGGAAAGATCAGCAAAGGTGTGCATGCCAAGCCTGTCCACTCGGCTGCAGGCGCCCCAATCCTGTAGAGAGGGTATTAAGGGGTGTCTCCATATCGGGATAGACTGGGCGTAAAGAAGAGAAACACCTGCGCGCTGCAGCAGCTCAATCCACTCCCATCTCATACACTGTGCGGTATCTATTTCGGAAACGGTCCTTCTATATGAGGAAAACAGGACTGTGGAGAGAGGCCAAGGTGAATCCGCGTCTATCTCTACTGCGGCATGTGGCTGAAATGGCGTGGGATATGTCCAGTAATGTAGGAAGTGGGCCTGGGCGCAAAGCGCGTTTAACTGCAGATCTGGTGCGCCTATCCCTCCCTGAAGCTGTGGCAGGTTCTCAGCAATTCATATTTAACCCTGGGCTGCTTTCCTACCCACACCAATGTGATGAGGCTTGACCTAAGTCGTTTGAAGGCCACCATCTTTGCAATGGCAATTCAGCCCGCTAAGGATAACGGTAGCTTCGTCCATTTAGGGATGCGCTCCTCAAACCATGCCATCGCTCTGCCAAAATTAGCTTGCCATAGCTACGTCAAGTCTCTGCTGATATGTATTTCTAGATATTTAACTGGCCCTGTTGCCCACTGAAGAGGGTACACTACAGGGAATGGGATTGTGGCTTCCGTTAGTGGAAATAGTATTGATTTGCTGCAGTTTATCTGGACTCCAGTCAGGCCGCCGAAGCCAATAATTTCACTGATTAGAGGCAATACGTTTTGTCCAGTTGAAATACGGAAAGTGTAAAGTCATCCACATATAGGGCTACAGTGAGACTTCGGGTTGTGAATCCCACCCCCCAGTTTTGCTCGATGTTGTTGAATGTGTGCAGCAGAGGCTATATTGCAATGGCGAAAAGTAGAGGTGAGTGGGGGCACCCTTGTCGTGAGCCCCTACTGACCGGGAAAGGTTCTGATATCTGCCCATTTAACCGTCTTTGGCGATGGGAAGTGTGTTTAGGAGACAGATTTGTGCAAGTAAGATGGAACCGAGGCTCATAATAGCCAGGAGGGGAGACAGGAAGCCCCATTCTAATGTATCAAATGCTTTAGTTGCATTGAGTGAGGCTGCCAATGCTGTTGTGTGAGGGTGCAGGTAATGCATTCCTGCAAGCACGGTCCGGAGGTTGTGTGCTGTAGAGCGGCCCGGTATAAAACCGGACCGATCTGGCCTGATCATTATCGACAGCAATAGCTATAATCTGTTCGCTAGTGCCTTCGCAAATATTTTATTAAAGATGTTGATAAGTGATAGGGGCCTGTAGGAGTCGCACTGCTCCGCAGGTTGAAAGCCTTCTCCCATTGATCAAGGGACAATTGGTGCAGCTGTACATGGACAACACCACCTCCATGTGGTATAGCAACAAACGGGTGGTGGTGTTGTGGACCCTATGTCAAGAGGCTCTGCATCTCTGGACATGGCAGGAACTTCAGGGCATTTCCCTTGTTGTTCACTTCCTAGCGGGCTCGCTGAACGCCAGAGCGGACAAACTCAGCCACAGATGCCTAGCGGATTGGGGGTGGCATCTAAATAGAGGACTAAAGTCTGATGAGGAACGGGCTTCTATGCACAACTCCTTTTCAGCTTCACTCCCGCCAAGAGGATTGAAGGCAAGAACCATGGGTTGTCCCACTGTCTGCAGACTTTGGAATCTGTCCCTTACACTTCTCCTTCCCCCACTCTTGACCTGGAGACGAAGCGGACGACGCTTCCCAGTAAAAATGGGGGTGGGGTCGCACACTACTCGCACACCGGCGGTATCGCCCCTATGGACTATGGTTAATGTAGTTATGTGTTCAGCGATGCATCTTCTTTCGATTCTCTGCTATCTTCGCTGTCTTCGCCATCCCTGGACACGTGTTTCGGGGTATCACCCCTCGTCAGCAGGGATAGGCCGTGTTCTGGTGTTGCCGGTGGCTGCCAAATATCTGCCAGGTTTAGTACCACTCAGGCGTGCAGGTGCGGGGTCCCAGGCTCGTCAGCCAACTGCTCAAGGGAGCTTTAACATTACAAATGGGGGTGGGGTCGCACACTACTCACACACCGGCCGTATCGCCCCTAAGGACTATGGTTAATGTAGTTACGTGTTCCGCGATGCATCTTCTTTCGATTCTCTGTTATCTTCGCTGTCTTCGCCATCCCTGGACACGTGTTTCGGGGTATCATCCCTCGTCAGCAGGGATAGGCCTTGTTCTGGGGTTGCCGGTGGCTGCCAAATATCTGCTAGGTTTAGTACCACTCGGGCGCGCAGGTGCGGGGTCCCAGGCTCGTCAGCCAACTGCTCAAGGGAGCTTTAACATTACAAATGGGGGTGGGGTCGCACACTACTCTCACACCGGCGGTATCGCCCCTAAGGACTATGGTTAATGTAGTTACGTGTTCCGCGATGCATCTTCTTTCGATTCTCTGCTGTCTTCGCCATCCCTGGACACGTGTTTCGGGGTATCACCCCTCGTCAGCAGGGATAGGCCGTGTTCTGGGGTTGCCGGTGGCTGCCAAATATCTGCCAGGTTTAGTACCACTCAGGCGCGTAGGTGCGGGGTCCCAGGCTCGTCAGCCAACTGCTCAAGGGAGCTTTAACATTACAAATGGGGGTGGGGTCGCACACTACTCGCACACCGGCGGTATTGCCCCTAAGGACTATGGTTAATGTAGTTTTGCAGCATGAATCTTTCTGGATTCACTATGCTGTGCATATTCCGCAATCTGGTGGTTGGGTCCGGAATCGTAGTCTTTTTTTTTTTTTTTTTTTTTTTTTTTTGTCGGAGCCCAGGTGGGCGTCAACGTCCCACCATTTGGTGTCCCTTCGGTGACGGCGTGCTTCCGGCGGAAGCTACCACCCTTGGGCGCCATCTTCAGATTCTTTTTTCCGCCGTTGGGTCTGGATCGTCGCGTGAAGCTCCAGAAGTTTTGGAGGAGAAAAGGAGGAAATACAGCACCTCTTCAAGACCTGAGAAGATCGAGAGAAGAGGACCATTAGAGAAGAGACGACGAAGAAAGGAGAGAGCTTCGAAATCTTCGACATCCCTGGAGGAATGCGCACACAGGGGGCCCCCTGAGCGCAGGGATGTACAAGATGCCCTTTAAATTCTGCAAGAACTGCCACCACAAGTTCGCACAGAAGGTCCAGCACCCGGTCTGCAACCTCTGCCTGCCAATAGACCACGAGAGCAGAGACTGCAACGCCTGCTCCTTCTTCAAGCCGAAGACACTCCGAGTTCGAGAAAGACAGAGGGCAGCTCACCACACGATGCAGGGCAAGGGCCAATCCCCGACACTTTATGAACTTGGCCTCTCCACCGACGACGAGGACAACATCGCCGAAGGCCCAGATGACTTCACGGTCGCTGAGACCGATAATAAAACGCCTGATAAGGTAGGAGAGTCTACGACCCCGAAAACTCCCACAGGGCCTCGAAAGCCAGAGGCAGACTCCCGAAAGTCTGAGCCCAGAGCCTCGAAAGGAGCACCGGCGCCGAAAAAATTGACGACCGAAGCTGCATCCTCCGAAAAAGAGCCCAGCGGATCTTCCGAGGACTACCGGAGGCCGAAGACCAGCAAAAAGCAAAGGTCATCGAAGCAAGCCCTCGAAAGAAAAGGAGCCGAAGAAAGTTTCGACGTCTACGACGCCGCCGAAAAGAGCGGCCGAAACGCTCGACGAAGAGCAGGCCGCAGGAATGCAGAGAAAGAGAAGAAGGCTCGAAGCCGAAATGGAGAACATCCTTCAGAGAAAGAAAGACTTTGATGAAAAAATGAGAAGTTACAAGATCCCCTCGAAGCCGGCACCGACCGTCGCTGAGGCACAGGAGCTCGAGGAGTTCGACGTCGAAGAAACGCCGAAAACGCCGGAACCCTCGGAGCACGAAGAGGAGGAAGACCTCTACTACACAGAAGGGGATTACGGGGAGCAGCAGTCAAGCTATGGCTCAGGTTCCTCGACGGCCCAAGACCAGGGATGGCAGGACATCGAGGCTGAAAACCCGGAGGAGGCGGTGGAAACATACCCCTCGAGGCCTTCGCCACCGGATGACATTGGGGCATACAATAAGGTGGTCAGAAAGGCGGCAGCAGCTTATGGAGTTATGCTGGAAGAGGAGAAGCCAAAAGCAGACTTCCTGCTCGAGACATTGCTCCCCATACAGACAAGAAGCCAGTTCTTGCCCATGCTCAAGAGTATCACAGACCAGGGGAAGGAAGCCTTCAAGGACCCGGCTACATGCAGATCAGTAACGCCGAGGACGGAGAAGAAGTACAAATTCTCCTCCCAAGACCCAGCTTACATCAAGGGATCCGTCACAGCAGATTCAATAATCGCTGCAACGGCCAGGAAAAGGGCAAACGTCCCAACAACGTCTGGACCTCCACCTGACGAAGAAAGCAGGAGGATGGATCTAACTGGCTGGAAGATTGAGAGGAACGCCGCAACGCACTGGCGGATGGCGAACTCTAACGCCCTCCTAAATAGACATCAATACCAGCACTGGGATGAGATGGGACAGTTGCTCAAGCACCTCCCGGAACAATACCGTGAGAGGGCATCACACCTCGTGGAAGAGGGGAAGAACATCGCCAACTCGTGCCTGAAGACAGCCTTGGATGGGGCAGAAACATCCAGCAGACTGATGGCTATAGGCATCACTGAGAGAAGGCAAGCCTGGCTCAGGATCTCAGGCTTCAAGGCTGAGGTTCAGAACAACATCCTGAACACACCCTTCAACGGAGAAACACTATTCGGAGCCCAAGTTGATGAGAAGCTCACCCAACTGAAGAAGGACAACGAGACGGTAAGGTCCATGGGGGCCCTGCAGTTCAGGGGGATGAGAAGGGGCACTCCTACACGGAGGCCGAACGGCAGAGGTGGAAGTCAGCGAGGAGATTCTCACCAGAGTTTCCACCAGGGGCAACAGAGTGACAACCAAGGCCACCAGGGCCAGCAGAGGCAAAGCTGGAACTACCAAGGCAGGGGCCAGTCCTTTCGGTCAAGAGGAAATGGACGGGGCCAGAGAAGGAGAGGCAGTGAACAACCCCCCTCTAAGTGACTTCACACGGTAGAAGGTGCTCCCCCACCCAAACCCTCCGGGGGAGGAGCACGGAAAAACTTAGAGGAGAGGGCTACACGGACAAGACACAAAGGAACATGTGACGCCGGTAGGAGAAGATTGAGATTATTACTCCAGGAGTGGGAAAAAAATAACAGACAAGTGGATACTCAATATTATGCAGTTTGGATACTGCATAGAGTTGGAAAAGAGACCACCAAACAGAAAACCAAAGAAAAGACAGCACTCGGGAAGAGAGCTGCAACCACTGCAATAGGAAGCTCAAGAACGGAACAAGGGAGTGTACTCAAACTACTTCCTGGTGCCAAAAGTGGACGAAAGTCTAAGACCCATCCTGGACCTACGGTTCCTAAACAAATCGGTCAAAACTCAATAATTTAAAATGACGTCCCTACAAGAGGTCATCCCACAGATAAAGGCCGGGGACTTCTTGTCCACCATAGACCTAAAAGATGCGTACCTGAACATCCCCATGAACAGGCAGCACAAGCACATGCTAAGGTTCACAGTAAACAAGGATCACTACCAATTCACGACCCTGGCATTCGGCCTAAAGTCCGCACCAAGGGTGTTCACCAAATGCCTCGCGGCAGTGGCCACACATCTAAGGAGAAAGGGGATACATGCGTACCCCTACCTCGACGACTGGCTAGTAAAGGCACGCTGTTACAGGACATGCAAAGATCATGCAGAACAGGTGACAAGAACGCTAGCAAGCCTGGGTTTCTCCATACACTGGGGCAAATGCTCGATGGAACCAGAGCAAGTGAAGATCTTCCTGGGAGCCCAGATCGACACCGTCCAATGCAGGGTCTTACCGAGCGAAAAGAGAACGATCAGCCTACTGAGGGAGAAACGTCACTACCAGAAGGAGCGAGCTCTGACAGTGAGGACTGTGAGCAAGATCTTGGAGATGATGGCATCATGCATACACCTGGTCCCCAATGTACGCCTACAAACGAGACCACTCCAAGAGTGGCTGCAACAGCAATGGTCACAAGCTACAGGAAGTTGGGAGGATCTAGTGGTTGTAACGCACAGGGTGCAGGAAGAGATAAGGTGGTGGACCAAGGAGAGAATAACAGAAGGGAAACCTCTAACACCACCGGACCCAACAGTGACCATCACCACAGACGCATCCCAGAAGGGGTGGGGTGCACACATGAACAAGCTCAGAGTGAGGGGTCTGTGGAGCCCTACAGATGCAGTCAGGCACATCAATTACCTGGAACTGAAAACTGTGTTGCTAGCCCTCAAGGCTTTTCAGAAACACCTGTACAACCAGAAGGTGCTAATACTAACAGACAACACCACAACGATGTTTTACATAAACAAACAAGGGGGAACTCAATCGTTCCCTTTGTCAAGCTTGGCACAGGAGATCTGGAAATGGGCTATACCACTAAAAAATAGACCTGCTAGCCATTCACCTGCCAGGGAAGGACAATGTAGAAGCGGATTGGCTCAGCAGGCAGACTTCAGCGTCCGACGAGTGGGAACTCAACAGTCAGGAAACAGAGACTATTCAGGAAATGGGGCACGCCAACAATAGACCTGTTTGCAACACGCCGGAATGCAAAATGCCAATACTTTCCATCCAGGCAACCAGAGGCACTGTCCCAGGGGAATGCCCTATGGATAAGCTGGTCAAAAACATTTGCCTACGCTTTTCCCCCGATACCACTGATCCCCAGGGTTCTCAACAAATGCATGAAGAGCAACATGACGCTCATCCTGGTGGCACCACAATGGGCCAGACAGACCTGGTATTCTCAGATAATGGAGATGGCGCAGGGGCCACCCCACAAGTTCTCAAAAAGAAGAGACCTACTCTCCATGGAAAACGGAGAAGTTCTACAACTAGAGCCGGAGAGCCTCAACCTCTCAGCCTGGCTCCTGAGGACTTAGAATTCGCACACCTAAAACTAACAGAGAGCACCCTGCGGGTGCTGCGAGAGGCAAGAAGGCCCAGCACACGCAAGTGCTATGGGGAAAAATGGAAAAGATTCACTCAATGGTGTCGCAAGAAACAACTCCATAGGAAACTGACCAAGGAATCCACGGTGCTAAGGTACCTCACGCACCTAATTAAGGCTAAGCTAAGCTCATCCTCGCTGAGGGTGCACCTGGCAGCGATTGTGGCATACACAAGAGGAGAAACAGGGAGAAGCTTCTTTACATCCCAAGTCGTAAAAAGATTCCTAGAAGGGGCTAAAAGAATAGCGCCGCCAAAGAGAATGCCGCCACCGGCCTGGAACCTAAATGTGGTACTGACGGAGCTCATGAAAGCACCTTTCGAACCCATCCACAAAGCATCACTGCAAATGTTAACGATGATGACGGCCTTTCTGGTAGCAATCTCCTCGCTACGAAGGGTGAGCGAACTGCAGGCACTCGCACTGCAGGAACCCTACATCCAGATACACAGTGACAGTTCAAGTTCAAGTTCAAGCATTTGTATAGCGCACTACTCACCCAGAGGGTCTCAAGGCGCTTGGGAAGGGGGTTGTTATTTGTCGAACAGCCATGTTTTAAGTTCTTTTCTGAAGGCGATGTGGTTTTGAGTAAGGCGGAGGTGAGTGGGGAGTGAGTTCCAGGTCTTGGCAGCCAGGAATGAGAATGATCTGCCACCCATGGTGGATCTTCGGATGCGCGGGACAGCGGCGAGGGCTTGAATGGACGATCTTAGTTGGCGGGTGGGTTTGTAGAATGACAGTCGAGTGTTGAGGCATTCGGGTCCTAGATTGTGGAGGGCTTTGTGTGCGTGGGTGAGAAGGCGGAAAGTAATTCTTTTGTTGACGGGAAGCCAGTGAAGGGCTTTTAAGTGTCCTGAGATGTGATCTTGGCGAGGGACGTCTAATATGAGTCTCGCTGATGCGTTTTGGATGCGTTGGAGTTTTTTCTGTAATTTTGCTGTGATTCCGGCGTAGAGGGTGTTTCCATAATCCAGTCTACTCGTGACCAGTGCGTGGGTGACAGTCTTTCTAGTCTCGAGGGGGATCCAGCGGAAGATCTTTTTGAGAATGCGAAGTACGTTGAAGCAGGAGGATGAGACTGCGTTGACTTGTCTGGACATCGAGAGAGAGGAGTCTAGGATGAAGCCAAGGTTACGTGCATGGTCTGTGGGTGCTGTGCCCAGAGCGGAAGGCCACCAAGAGTCGTCCCAGGCAGTGGGGGAAGATCCTAGGATGAGCACCTCCGTTTTGTCTGAGTTGAGCTTTAGGCGGCTATGATTCATCCATTCGGCTACGTCTTTCATGCCTTCGTGAAGATTCGTTTTGGCGGTGTTGGAGTCTTTGGTGAGGGAAAGGATAAGCTGGGTGTCGTCGGCGTAAGAGATGATGTTAAGGTTGTGTTGGCGCGCGATAGAAGCGAGTGGACTCATGTAAATGTTGAAGAGGGTGGGACTGAGAGAAGATCCTTGTGGTACGCCACAGATGACTTCGGTGGCTTCAGAGTTGAAAGGGGGAAGTCGGACTCTTTGGGTTCTCCCAGCGAGGAATGAGGTGATCCAGATCAAGGCTTTTCCTTGTATTCCAATGTTGCTGAGGCGTTGTATAAGGGTACTGTGGCAGACTGTGTCGAAAGCGGCTGAAAGGTCGAGTAGAATGAGGGCCACTGTTTCACCGTTGTCCAGTAGAGTTCGGATGTCGTCAGTAGCTGCAATTAGGGCAGTTTCGGTGCTGTGTTTGGCTCTAAATCCGGATTGGGATGGGTCTAGGGAGTTGTTGGATTCAAGGAAGGCGGCGAGCTGGCTGTTGACGGCTTTCTCGTGACTTTGGCCGGGAATGGGAGGAGGGAGATGGGCCGGTAATTTTTAAGTTCAGAGGGGTCTGCTGTGGGTTTCTTCAGGAGGGCGCTGAGTTCGGCGTGTTTCCAGCTTTCTGGAAAGGTGGCTGAGTTGAATGAGCAGTTGATGACATCACAGAGATGGGGTGCGATGATGGAGTCTGCTTTGTTGAAGATGTGGTGGGGGCAGGGATCAGTTGGCGAGCCAGAGTGGATTGAGTTCATTAGGCGGATGGTTTCTTCAGTTGTGATTGGGTTCCAGGCACTAAGGGTGTTAGTTGGTGGGGTTGTATCTGAGGGGGGTGGGGAGGGATGAACGCTGTGAGTGTTCTTAAAGCTGTTGTGGATGTCGGCAATTTTGTTGTAGAAGAAGGAGGATAACGCGTTGCAGAGGTCTTGGGAAGGAGTAATGTCGTTGGATGCTGCGGTGGGGTTGGTGAATTCTTTAACGATGTTGAAGAGTTCCTTGCTGTTGTGGGAGTTGTTGTCGAGGCGATCCTTGAATGCTGATTTCTTGGCGGATCGGATCAGTTGGTGGTGTATTCGGGTGGCTGCCTTAAGTGTGGCCATGTTGTCTATGGTCTGGATTTTTCTCCATGTTTTCTCCAAGGTGCGGCATAGCTTCTTGGATTTTTTAATGTCATCGTTGAACCAGGGAGCCTTTTTGTTGGTTGAATTGATCTGGTGTTTTTTCAGGGGTGCTAATTCGTCAGCACTGTGGGTGATCCATTGCTTGAGATTGGTGGCTGCTGCTTGGTTTGGGTCCAATGAGAGGGTGGAAGGGTTTCGATTGAGTGATGAGAGGAGTTGGTCGGCGGTGATTTTATTCCAGTTTCTCCGAGGAACGGGTTGTGGGCGGTTGTGGTTTAGGGTGGATTTGTAGCTGAAGTTAACACAGCTGTGGTCAGTCCAGTGGAGGGCTGTGGTGTAATTGAAGGAGATGTGCTTGCTGGAGGTGAAGATGGGGTCGAGCGTGTGTCCGGCTGCGAGTTGTTTGAGTCCGAGATTGGCCAAGTTGTCCAGAAGCAAGGTGGTGTTGCTGTCGTGTTTGTTTTCAAGGTGGTAGTTGAAGTCGCCTAAAAGAATGTAGTTATCGGAGGCGAGGGCATGTGGGCTGACGAAGTCCGTGATGTCATCGTTGAATTGGGTGCGGGTGCCTGGGGGCCTGTAGATGAGGGTGCCTCGAAGTGTGGTCCTAGGGTCTGTGTGGATTTGAAAGTGGAGATGTTCTGTGGATGTAAGATTATCATCGGTGCTGGTCGTGATTTTGATGGTGTTCTTATGGACGATGGCGATGCCTCCTCCTGTTTGGTTGGTGCGATCTTTACGGGTAATCTTGTATCCGTCCGGTATGGCTATGGCGATGTCGGGTGCTGATGATGTGTTCATCCATGTTTCTGTAAGGAAGGCGATGTCAGGTGAAGCAGTGTCGAGTAGGTCCCAGAGTTCCGTAGCGTGTCTGTGGACCGATCGGGTGTTGATTAGGATGCACTTCAGGTTGTTAGCGTCGGGGCGGTGTGTGGCGGAGGAGTGTTTGGTGATGGTCCTGGAGCAATTGAACTTGCAGGAGAGGCAGGTGAATGGACCATGGGTACGTCCTGGGGTGGCTAAGCAGCATTGTGGTGTGCGTCCGGTGTTGAGGGCGAGGAGGGACGCGGCATCATATGTGATTGTAGTGGACTGGATGCGGCGGGGGCCAGGGGGTCTGGCGCTGGGCGCGGTCCAGGCGCGGGCGGGCGTAGACGGGCTTACCTTTGGCGCACCTTTGGCGCGCATGGGGCGCGATCGCTGCGCGGATAGGCATCTGTCATATGTGGATAGTGGGTGGGGAGGGGCGATGGAGGGTCAGCTGGGAGGCGGGAGCGAGGCTGAGAGGACGGGGCTCCGGATCACAATAACAACAAGATGGCCGCAAAAACAAATCGGGAACAGGAATGGGCACACAGACAAAAGTGGGATCTGTAAGCACTCTCACAACAAAGCGCTACGATTTTCAATGTATACAAGCGAGCAATGCTTGATTAGGATCAAGGCTATGAGCGCTAGACAATGAGCCTGAGCCAGCGCATAACATTCAGCAGTTAAAATGAAGCACTCGATAAATTTTTACAAATGTAGCGCTATGACAAGCAGTCTTCTCACAGTGTAGCGCTATGGCAAGTAGCAGCTGGCGGGCACAATTGCAAAGCAAGAAAGCAGTGGATGCAGCCAACAATACCACAGAGTCGTGATGAGAACAGACCCACACTTCATGCCAAAGGTGGTGTCAAGGTTCCATATGAATCGGAGTATTCAGATCCCTAGCTTCTTCCAAAACCCCACTACAAGCGCTGAGAGGTCGCTCCACACCCTAGACGCAAGAAGGGCTGTGATGCACTACATTGAAAGAACGAAGGATCACAGGAAAACAAAACAGTTCTTCGTATCCTTCGCAAACAGTTACATGGGCAAACCAGTGACTAAAAACACCATAGCTCGATGGATCGCACAGACAATACAATTCTGCCACAAACAAGCTGGCCAGGAGCTAACAGGAGGGGCGGAGGGGCACAGGCCCACTCCACCAGGAAGAAAGGAGCAACAATTGCTTTTCTGGCCAACACACCAATTCAGGACATATGCCTGGCGGCAACATGGGCTTCAGTGCACACTTTCACTAAGCACTATTGCGTGGATGTACAGATGAACAAAGAAGCACAAGTAGGACAAAAGGTGCTTCAACATATATTCAACAACCAACGCTCATCTTCCACCCAACCGCCACAAAAGTAACGAAAACCGGTTCAAAATCTATGCACAGCATAGGGAATCCAGAAAGATTCACGCTGCAAAACGAATAGTTTCTTACCTGTCGGTGTAGTTTTGCAGCTTGAAGATCTTTCTGGATTCACTAGCGAACCCACCCGCCTCCGCCAGAAAGATGAGGCTGGAGAAGAGGGTGGAAATTCATAGGAAAGAAAGCAAGTTGAAGCTTACAAGATACGTGGAAAGAATTACGTTGAACAAACGATTAACAAACATAGCCATGGATTCACTACAGAGACAAAAAAAAAAACCAGAAAAAAGAATACGAAGATGGCGCCCAAGGGTGGTAGCTTCCGCCGGAAGCACGCCGACGTCACCGAAGGGACACCAAATGGTGGGACGTCGACGCCCACCTGGGCTACGACAAAAAAAAAAAGAGAAAAAAGACTACGATTCCGGACCCAACCACCAGATTGCGGAATATGCACAGCATAGTGAATCCAGAAAGATCTTCAAGCTGCAAAACTACACCGACAGGTAAGAAACTATTCGTTACGTGTTCCGCGATGCATCTTCTTTCGATTCTCTGCTATCTTCGCTGTCTTCGCCATCCCTGGACACGTGTTTCGGGGTATCACTCCTAGTCAGCAGGGGTAGGCCGTGTTCTGCGCGCCTGAGTGGTACTAAACCTGGCAGATATTTGGCAGCCACCGGCAACCCCAGAACACGGCCTATCCCTGCTGACGAGGGGTGATACCCCGAAACACGTGTCCAGGGATGGCGAAGATAGATAGCAGAGAATCGAAAGAAGATGCAGGTCACTGGGACTGAAGAGTTCAAAACTTATGGACAGTTGGACTTCTACTGTGGTCTTAAATAATGAAGCAATTGATTTTTCAGTTTTTTTTTTTTTTTTTTTTTTTTTTTCTTATTAAAAACTTTTATTGAGCAATCAGGCAAAAATTACAGAGATGGGCCTACAACCACACGGGCTGGCCGCTAATTCGCAAGCACAATATATGAAGTAAACAATCAGTTCCGTGGCCGGGCACAAATCACAGATTAATAATTGCTCAAAGCATAGGACAGGACACAACAATTTTCTGTATTAAACATTAAAATAACGAACTCCAAACAAGGCGAATGCAGCAATCAAGTCAGCCCAGACGGCAGAGGGGAGGGCCACTAATCAGGAAGACAAAAGTAAATCAATGAGACACGGCAAGGCCGGGGGGGGGGGGGGACAGCGGGGAGGACAGGAAAATCCTAAAACAGAATGAAAAATTTCGGGAACGTCAGCCTAGGGAGACAGGGTAACATCGGACGCATCAACCAAGGGAGGGGTACAAATTTCTCCACGATATGCATTCCACTGACCCCAAATTTTCGTCCACGCCCTGGGTCTGCCCCTAGCAACATAGACGGTCTTCTCTCGGAACATGGACCAGTCCATGTTATCCTCCCACACCGAAACGTCTGGAGGCCTGGATGCGCCCCAGAGTTGCGCAATGTCCCGCTTC
Organism: Lissotriton helveticus; assembly: GCF_964261635.1. Lineage (NCBI taxonomy): Eukaryota > Metazoa > Chordata > Amphibia > Caudata > Salamandridae > Lissotriton > Lissotriton helveticus. Next base: position 1,255,811,897 of record NC_136059.1, on the reverse strand, counting down.
GCGACCATGTACCCCAAGGTCGCCCATCTGGTCTGGGCCACAGAATAATCGGTGGGTTCCCACACGTTCAACAGGCATCGTCGGGCCTCAGGCCGCAGGGTAACACCAGTCACAACAGTCATCACCGCAAGCACATCAATCCAGTAGGCTGCTACCACCGGGCACTCCCAAAGTATATGCAGAAATGTAGCACTCATCCCACAACCACGCTTACATAAGCCATCTGGGGAAAAACCCATTACAACCAGACGCGGACCAGTTACATACACCCGGTGGAGGATCTTAAGTTGCACCAAACGAAGACGGGCGGGAATGGCGACCTCTTTTGGAGAGGAGAGTGCGGACTGCCATTCCTCGTCATCTAATTCGTCACCGACCCACATCTCCCTAAGTCGGAGCAATAAGTCAGCGCGATTATTAATCAATTTCTTGTAAATAAGGGAGATAGTGCTATCGGGCAGGTGTCCATCTAGTACGCGATCCTCAAGGGGGGAGGACTCCGGCAAGGTCACATCCGGAGTCAGAACTGAGGCCAGGGCATGCCGGACCTGCAGATACCGAAAGAACTCTCTATCACTCAAGTCGTATTCCGCCTTAAGGGCCTGGAAAGACTTCACGCTACCCTGCACACAGACATCGCCCACCTTACATATCCCAATCATATCCCAGCGTTCAAAACCCTTAGTAGACCAGAGGCACCCCAAACGTTCAGAAGCATAAAGCGGAGTCGCCATTGTCAGTCGATTCTCCCATCCCAAACTAACATTCGCGGCGCGCCACACATTGACTGCGATCCTGGACGGGCCCACAAGATGGCGCCCGGCCGATCTAGAATAAAGCGCTCTATTAAAGTCCCCTCCCGGCAGCTGGAGTCTATCCATCTCAAAGGCCGGATCTCGACCCGGGGAATACATCGCGTGGTTGATGGCAGACAACTGGGCAGCCCAGTAATATCTCTTGATGTCGGGGAGCGCCATGCCCCCGTCATACCAAGGGATGGTAAGTTTCGCAAGGGCGATACGTGGATGCCCGTCCCAGATCAGTTGTCTTTGAAGACTCTCGATCTCTCGGAAATAGGTAGCGGGAATGTCGTCATAAGAATTTTGAAGCGCGTAGAGGAACCGCGGCAAGGACATCATTTTAAAAAGGGCCGCCCTGCTCAGAGGAGAGAGGGGTAGCTTACGCCAACGGGCCACATCTAGTCGCAGTCTAAGAAGCGGGGGGAGGAGATTACGCTCGAACCGGAGTGAGGAGTCCAGCGTAATAAAAATCCCCAAATACTTGAAGCCAGACTGGACTACCTGGATAGGAAATCTGTCCGGCAATGGGGGCAAAACACCCGAAAGAACGTACACACAGGACTTAGCCCAATTAATAACTAGGCCCGAGTTAGCACCAAACGAGGTAAGAACGTCAAATAAGACATTTAAAGATTTGCGCAGGAAAGTAAGATATAGGAGAATGTCATCCGCGTAAAGTGAGACGCGGTCCTCAAAATCCGGTGACCAACGGATCCCTTTGAGCGAAGGCTCCCATCGAAGCCACGCAGCTAACGGTTCCAGGGCAAGCGCGAAAAGCAACGGAGATAGGGGGCAACCCTGACGGGTCCCCCTACCAAGACAGAAGGGGACAGAAACTCTACCGTTCACCACTACCTGCGCTAAGGGTTCGGCGTACAACAACTTCACCCAACCAATAAACTCAGGTCCAAAACCAAATTTTTCAAGAGCTGCCCAAAGATAGGGCCACTCTGCCGTGTCAAAGGCCATCGAGGCGTCCAACGAAGCCAAAATGGCCGGCTCCGTCAGAAGCCCCGCCCTCGCAACAGCACCGTGGACACGACGTAGGTTAAGAGCCGTGTTGCGATGTGGGATAAATCCGGATTGATCCGGATGAACCAAGCCACTAATGACCTTCAAGAGGCGGGTCGCCAGGAGCTTAGCTAGGACCTTGGGCTCAACATTTAACAGGGAAATGGGCCTATAGGACGAACAAAGGTCCCGTGGTTTACCATCCTTGGGAATTACGACTATCGTAGCCAGACGCTGATCATACGGGAGAATACCCCGTTCCCGGGATTCCAAAAACATGGCACGAAGATAGGGCGCCACCCTGTCAGGACGTAGCTTGTACAGTTCAATTGGCAACCCATTCGGGCCTAAAGCTTTGCCCGAACGGAGTGAGCGAATGGCAGTCGCTATCTCGTCCGTAGTAAAAGGGGACTCCAAAGAAACACGGTCTAAATCGGAAACACTGGGCAAAGCTATATCGCGCAACAAAAGGCGAGAGTCAGCAACATCCCGTCCAGACACAGGGGTATAAACCACACGAAAATACTCCGCAAAACATTCAACTATTCCAACCGGGTCCGTCACTCTCGCACCCGTCGAAGACTGAATCACAGGCACCACACGATTCGCCCTCTCTTTCTTATCCAACCATGCCAATAATTTACCCGCTTTGTCCCCCACATCATACAAACGACCCTGTTGCTCCCGGAACATCAGTTTAGCCGCATCCGTGACCAAAGACTTATAAGCAAATTGTTTCAGACCCAGGGCGTGGAGTTTATCAGATGTAACATCCGATTCCAGGTCAGCCTCCCTCTCAGCAATCTCCCTCTCAAGGTCCACCACCTCCCGATTTCTCGCCTTCTTGGATTCAGCAATAAGAGAGAGGGCCTGCCCACGAATCACTGTCTTAAAGGCCTCCCACAGGTATACCGCTGAGGAGACGGACCCCTCGTTGTCTAAAAAGTAATCGTCCAAAGACTTAGTCAAAAGGCTGCGGGTCTCGGGGGAGGCAAGGTACCACGGGTTGATAGGAGCCACCCGCCACCACCCCCATCACCCCCATCTCAAAACAAAGCCAGAGCGGAGAGTGATCGGAGATGCCCCGGGGGAGGTGTCTAATCTCACGTACCGCCGGCGACTGGGCCGCGGGCATCAGGAAATAGTCCAGTCTAGACAGACTCCCATGGGCCCCAGAGTGGAAAGTATATTGAAGCTGAGTAGGATGCATAAGCCTCCAGCAATCCACCAAGCCAAACGTATCCAGAAACCCACCTAGACACTGTTGGGCCCAAGGAGTATCCCTAGGGGGGTGACGATCGTGTAGACCGGAGAACACAGAATTAAAGTCACCTGCAATGAAGAGAGTACTAACAGGGAGGTTTAACAACACACGGCCCAAATCGGAAAAGGTAGAAGTCTGTAGGCCGGGAGGCACATATACAGCAAATAGGGAGAGGGTACGACCCTCATAACGACCCACGAGGACAGCATAACGCCCCCGATCATTAAGTATCACATCATCAATAGCCAGGGGGAGGGAAGCCCTAACAAGGATACCCACCCCCCTGGAACCCGTGGTAAACCCCGAATGTGCGGCGAGGCGATAGCCCCACCTATTCATTGCACGACAAGTATTGCCCACCAAATGAGTCTCCTGTAGAAAAACAATATCTGGAGACAAACGTCGTAGACATCGCAACACCACACCCCGCTTAATACGATCCCCCAGACCATTAACATTCCACGAAATAAACCTCAACCCGTTACCCCCATCCCACACAGCAACGCCGAAACCCCTCTCCAATGAGCATGACATAAAAAACAGCAGTAGCAAGATAGAATCGCCTTGAGAACATAACACACAAACATCGAACTTCCCATCCACCCACCCCCCAACAATCAAGAAAACACCCCCCACCCTGCACCCCTGCAAAATGCTGAAAAGCCACCCCAACATGCAGTGTGCCTGTCGCCCAAGAACCCCCATTCTACAGAAAGACCCCGGAGGAGGAAAGGCCCTGGGCCACCCGCCACCCCGAGCAAGACAGATAACGAGGAGGACACACAAACAGTAGAGGCACTTAGGCATAGAATCCCAGAAGAAATTACTCTATACGAGGGCCCAGGCGTAGAGGAATTGTTCAGCTCTCCACACCACCCTCAGCACCACCCGGGTGGGCGGCGGACTCAGTCGCAGGAGGTCGGTCAGGCAGAGAGTCCAGCCAGTCATTCACAGAATCAGGCCGATCAAAGAAAAAGGTTCGGTCATTGTACTCAACCCGCAGCCTGGTCGGAAAAAGCATAGCGTAGCGTAATCCCATGTCCCGGAGACGTTTCTTAACACCACGGAAGCCCATACGTTGTTTCTGGACCTGTTGAGAAAAGTCCGGATAAAAGTTCACCGTGGCGTTCTCAAAGGCCACCGGGCCCTTCACACGTGAAGCTTGCAGGATAGCGTCCCGATCCCTATAATGGAAGAGTTTCGCAACAATAGGCCTCGGCGGGGCGCCTGGCTTACCCTGGCCCCCCCGGGACACGATGGGCACGCTCCACAGCGAAAAATTTACTCAGTCCAGACGGAGAGAGGTAGTTCTGGATCAGGTCTTCAACCAGGAGATCAACCGAGTGAGGTTCTGGATTCTCCGGAACGCCAACCACGCGCACATTACAGCGACGTGCTCTGTTCTCAAAGTCCTCCAAGCGCCGGGTCATGAAATCGTTCACCCTACGGAGATTGCCAATCTCCGTCTGTATCTCCGAGACGTCTGCCGTGAGGCTGGATGACTTGAGATCCAATGACTTCACCTTCTCATTGGTTTTAGCTAGGTCGGCCCGGATCAAGTTCACATCAATGGCCACGGTGTCGATTTTGTGGGCCAAAGCTTCATATTGTTGGCCTATCGTCTCCTTCATGCCAGAAATGGCGCCCATGATGTCTTGCAAGGACGGCTCCGTTGACGCGTCCATAATGTGGTCAGCCGCACTTGGGCCGGGCAGGGCGGCTCCGGGGGACCCCTTCGAATGGGTGTAACGGTCCATAACGTTAGATTGAACCGGGCCCCCACGCAGGGACGTCTTGGTCTTCCGTGTCTCTCGGTCCCCTCTGCCCGCCATGATGGAAACTGCGTCACCAGGAGATTTACCCGGCTCGATGGAATGGCCACAGGAAAGTAGGGCGTCGGGACCAAAACGCAGCTGCAAGGGTACCACCAGGATAGAACCAGCCAGATAGGAGAATAGGCCAGCCAAAGGCCCGACAGCCGTCTCGTGCCCCGGACCCAGCCCAGGCCCGACTCCCCTGCCAGTTGTCTCAGCCTGAGGCAGAATCGAAACCGAAACCTAGAGGGGGACCCACAAGTCCAAACCCCCTGCCGCTGTTGTTCAACTCCAAGACGGCCACAGAGCCTCACCCAGTCCCGGGCGTACCTCGAGGGCGGAGCCCGAAAGTTCGAATCACTGTAACTCCGGCGCCCCGGGTCCAAATCAAATTCCAAAAGTTCCAGGAAGATCAGCCCAGCGTCCTCTACACAAATCCTCGTGAAGAGTCAGGATATGTTCAGGATATCATGCCGGGAGTGGCGGGGGTCCGGAGAGCGCTGTGCTCACGCGGCCATCTCGGATGCCCGCCAAGCTCCTCCCTCGATTTTTCAGTTTTTAATTGTACGTTTTAATTAACTGAACAATGTTAATCATTCAGCTAAGGAACAAGACTGTGGTATGCTTTCGATACAAAGGAAGAATAAGCACGTTTTCTGCCTCATCACTTGCTAGGGTCACCATCGGAAGGTAGCAGAACTGTTAAGATTAAGAAATGTAAGATTATCCTACATTTCCCAGCTGTCTCCAGAAGAGCAGGAGTCGTCGCCACAAGGTCAAGCATATGGAGTAGCTAAAATGTGGGATGCAACAACACTGTGTAGGGGTCTACCGTCCAGCATGCTGCTATTTCTAAACAATGTCTGCTTCTGCTATTACTAAACAATGTCAGACAACAGCTGCAACCATGCTTGTACCGCTGCACCTGCTATGATTTCGATATATCCCTTCCTTGTTTGTGCATACATTACTGGTTTACAACGTATTAGGCAAATTAAGGCTAGCATCTTTGGGAAGGAAGGATATGCAATGTAAAAATAAATGTCAAATTAGAAGTACAATTTCAGGTTTGACCTAGAACATGAAGAAAAAAGGTTTACTGGCACTGCTAGCATTTTTGCCTTGGATAAATCCTGTCTGATCCGCATGAATGAAGTCCACTACTTCACCATCACATGAGAATTAGCCTACGTGAGACCTTGGAACAGGCAAACAATAAAAAGGATACTTTACACATGAGCACTATACTTGTCTTCCTTATTGACCTTAGCAATAAGCCTTTAGAAAATGTTTAAACAAAGCAAGACACTTTGGAGGTGTCTGTTTTACTAGGGTACAGTGGTATTATCATTACTAGCACAAAAAGGGAAAATGGTAGAAAACTATTGGCTGATCCCAGAAACTATGCCCTCGATCTGCTTAAGGCAACTGAGTACACTGTACAGCAACTGAACGATAAGTCTCCCCCTCCCCCCCCGAAATCCCTCCCCCACATGGACGCATAGCCCCACCCTAACAATTGTCTATTTTAACTTCCACCATTTTTCCTCCATGGCCCATTTACAAAAGGAATTTAGCTGGTGAAGACCCCAATAATGTAGCTCGACAAGGCAGAAATATGGCAGCATCAAACTGACTGCCTCATGTGAGAAAGTACCTCTTTTGACATGGTTAGCCCCCACATTCTGCCTCGTATTGAGGGGGTTTCGATTGTAGTGCACAAGGATCCCTGTTAACCAGGCCCAGTGTGCAAATGCTTCTTCCCCAAAACAAATCCACAATTGGTACTTCTGCCCCATGTAAGTCCCTAGCAAGTAGTACCCTCTGTACCCAGGGGCCTGGAAGCTTAAGAGGGTCCTCTGGGACCCCTCACTAGGACCATGCCACTGCCCTTGCAGCTTGTATGCCCCTGTGAGGTGAAAAACTACAAAGTCGACATGGCACCCTGTCTGGGTGCCATGCCAGCCAGCACTGCCTGAAGGTATAGTTAAGTTACCCCTCTTCCAGGCCTTACAGCCCTATGGCAGGGTGCGCTATACCACAGACGAGGGCATTTCAGCATGAGTAGATATGCCCCTATAATACTTAATTCAGTTCTTAAATACTGTAAGTGCCAGGGAAGCCGAAAGGAGTACGTGGGCTGGAAACTCGACAACTCGAAGTCCCAACACCATGATGGCTTCACTGAAACCAGGAGTGCTTGGTACCAAACAGCTCATTGTAATAAATCCACACTGATGCCAGTGTGAAATTTATTAAACCATGTTCTCAGAGGGCACCTCCGAGGTAGGCGCCCCTTGAAAACCTACCAACCCTGATGTGGTCACTGACTGGCTTTAGGTAGCCTGCCACACACAGACTCGTTTCTGAACCCCTGGGTGGAGCGCTTCTGTTATCTGGGACCAGAAACAATGCACATCCTGGGCAGAGGTGCCAAACCTTCTCCCCAGGATAGGCCCAGTGCTCAATAGGAAAGATTCAAAGTCCTGCTGCCTTTGTAATGCGACCCCCAGCCTCTGCTGCTGGCAGGAGATGGCAGCACCCGCTTACCCTCACCCCCCTCCCACTTTGGGTGAGAACACGTAGGAAGGCTAGGAGGTGTGCCCACATTTGCCAACTCCACCCCTCAGGTGGGGGAGGCCAAGTTAATCACACTTTTCAGTCCCACCAATCTTGAAGTTGTGGGGAATCTTCCAATCAGGGCTAGGTCTATGCCCACTCCCACAGGAGGGTGGGATAATAGGTGTAATCACCCCAGGTAAAATGGCCATTAGCCTTACCTGCTACTCCCCTAAAACGCCCCCTAAATTTAGATGTTATGTGGCTCCCACAGACATGGAAACTAGTTACCTGTGACCTAAGATCAAAGAATAAGATGGCGTGCATCGAAGCCTGAAGGCGACTACTGACTTGGCCACAGCCCTACCGGCCTGTCTTCAGCTTCCAAGACCCTCCCCTGCAGTCAGCGACTTACAGAAAACAGAGGAAGACTGCTTGAACTTTGAAAAAGACCAGAAATCCTGAGGACAGTGGTCTGTCCTTAAGAACCCAACACAAAGGACTCCGGTGCCCTGCTGATCTGTGAGTTCTACCCATTCTGCACCCGACACCTCCAGCCCATGTCAAGGTGGACCACTAACTCAGAACAGGTTCCCCAGCGATCCTGACATCGAGTAAAGTGTTGGCTGACCCCTCCTGGCCTCCACGCCGCTGCCTATAGCCTGAGTCTCCCCCTGACAGTGACTGGCTCCAATAAGAAGACTCTGTCTAAAGGCACCCGAAGCCCTTGGGCCTTGATGAGCTGACTCAACGGTGCCCCTAAGACTCCCTACATCTCTACTTCCCTCTGCTGTCGGTCTCCCTCCTGCAACCTCCGGTGCGATGCCTACTACCTGTTTTTCGAAAACAAAGTCTCCATTGAGAAGCATTGGCGGCCAATGCTGACTTACACCCTGCACAGGGAGTCTCTGTGCCTCTGGTGATGTATGTTTGGTGTCGCTTTGTGGCCCACCCCCTGTGCTGGTCCTAACCTCCAAAGCTTGGCCCCTGCAACCGATTTACCTACCTACAAGCAGTGTGGCTTCGAGCACCCCTAGTTTCTATTGAAACGCATTGGGCTGATTTTGACACCTACATCCATCCACCTCTTTGCTGCTGATGGTGCAGTTTTGGTACTCACTGACCCTTGCCCCTTGCTGATCTTTGGTCCCTAAGACTGGAACTGTAAGTTGCGTACTTAGCTATATAACTGCATTATTGTTTTCCTCCATAGGATAACATTAAAATGTTGAGAAATTACACTGTCGATTTTTGAAAGTAAAACATATTTTTATATAAAAACGTACTTGCATTATTGCGAAGATCTTGGTCTTCAAATAAAACGTGAACAAAGCTATGTTCTTTTTTAAATTGGTGTGGATCTCCTTTTTGAGTCGTGTCCATTATTGATCAATGTTGTGCAATAACGGTCTTACACTCCTCTGTATTAGGCCTAAGACTGCTCGCATACACTACTACTAGTCGAGCACTTTGGGTTTTACCTTGAGCCTCGTACACATTTGGGGAACCCCTGGACGTGTGGGTTCAAGAGGTGCTGTGTTTCTTGTAGTCATATACTCTTCTCCAGAGTGTACCCATGACCTCTCAGTGAAGCTCTCATCTTCAGCCAGGAATCCTAGATTCATTCTGGAGTAAAAAAAAAAAAGCCTCAATGAGCTGCTATGTAAGACCTTTAATTTTAGCAGCTACAGATTTAAATGAGATTTTTATTTTTATTTTGTAACACGTATGACTTGCTTGTATAGCTGTCAATTTCTTTGTTCCTTGTGTTTCTGAATACAGGGTTTGTTTTTTGTCTCCCATTTCTTAGGAGGGTTTACAAGGAAAGATTAGGACTTGCCCCAAAGATGGTTCTTGGTTATCAGTCCCATGCAGACACAGCGACAAAGAGCGGCTCCACCACTAAGAATAGGTTTGTTGTTTGAGAAGACACCATCCAAGTGTTCTTTCATAGGAGACTGCGTCAAGCAATCGAGATTTGGGAGCTGAACCAAAGCCTCTTCAAAAGCAGAGTGGACTGCATTTAAATTTGATTTCCATCTAAATGTTGCTAAGATTTGTGACAAGTCTTTTTCGCATTTGTCTCGTACTTCTGTGTTCAGAATTCATTTGCCCCCCTTTGGTAGAGTAACCATTTTCCAATCAAAACATTTCAGCACTAAACCACCTTCTGCCCTCCCAGAATCCTTGGCCATGGTAATGGTCTGGCGAGAATCGTGCATAGCTTTCGCAGACCATGTATTTATCCAAACTATTCAGAAAAGAAATTGCATTTCCATCCCCCACAAGAACATGGCAAATGTTGTGCATTTCCATTGTATGACGTAGTATATTTTGCTGATTTCGTAGGCGGAGGATTAAAATGCATTTAAACTTTTCTAGCGATTCATGTTTTTTGTTTTTACTTATAACAGCATTGTTTTTGCTGTAATCTGTGCTGATGTTGGCTGCTAGGTTTAATTTATTTGTTTCCCTTTTGATAAACATTAGTGATACTGATTTGTGTATTTTTTTTTTTTTTTAAAGAAAACTCTTGTAACATTGGTGAAGGATCTGGGAATAACATAAAGGGTTAAATAAACATTTTATTTTGTGCGTTACCTAGTAATTTTTCTTTTTTTGTAAACTCTTACAACAAAGCTTTGCTACAAGTTTATGCATTTGAGTAAAATCAGTGATCTGTTTTTCCGTGTGATTCCTTAAACATTTGATTTTTGTTAATGTAACAAAACATTCCTTACTAGAAATAGTATGTTTTTGTATCTTATGCCGTATTTTAACACATTGTATTACTTAGAATATAATTTGCTTTGGTTAAAAGATGGCTGAAGTAGAGAAGCAGTCCAATTCATATTAAGACAGTGTATAAAACTGTAAATAAAATGTGTACAGTGAATTGTCTTTTAGACAACTAGAATTGTCGTTTTATTTCTCTAGCCTCAAACAGGTATTTGTAATTTCTGTGGTAATGGGAGTCTCTATGCGGACTTCTTTCCACTTTTTAAATAGGCATTCTAGTTTTAAGTTTGAACAATTCAGTTAACTTCACTAGTTTTAAAACTGTCCAGTATAAAGACATGTAGAATTAATTTAAGAACTTTAATGTTTTGCTTCTGTAGCTAGTTTAAATTCTTAGAAGTAAATAGTGTTATCAGTACTCATCTGGGTTTCGTTGTTTTTTTCACTGTCCTATGCAGAGGCTGTACATTGATTGTATAGTGTTGTTGCCACTCATTGATATTCCTGCATGCTTGGAATAAATACACAAAACTAAAGTCAGTTCTATTTATAAAACAAAAAAAGAAAAGAAAAAATTGAGCAGTTAAGTAATTCGAAGATGTAAAAATATGCCTTTTTTATTTATTTAAATGCCTGCAGCTATTACCTGCAGTATATGTATACGTTTATTCCACAAGACTGAGTACTACTACATTTTATGTGATTTGCCAAATGATTGCCAAATTATAAAGTTTGTTACATATATTTGCACTATTGTGGTGAAAACATTGACTCCTTTCGCTCTGTTTTGAAAAATCGTCATGTCGAAGTATGCAACTGTGTCTATTTATGGATTTAGTTGAACAAATCCTGGTAATCACTGCTCCATGGTTACTAGATCACCTTTTCGGTATTTATGGAGTGATCCCAATGTCAAACTTAAACCTGGGTTTTAAATCTTTTATTCAATATTCTGCTATGATTTAAGCATCACAATTGGTTTGCACAAAAGACTGCTCCATGTATTTGTTTTGGGTCCTATTCCTTGTGTAGTTTGGATAAAAACCTTGTCTTGAAGTTCATGATCCCATATGTACTTTTCCAATGGTTCTGAAAATTGTCTGGATGCTAGTCTCTCAGTAGTATGTGCTGCAAAATATATTCAAATTATCATTGTTTAGTTGGCAATGTCACCATATGTCTATTTAATGTTTCCTAGGGTGTTCTAACCAGTGACATAGATGGGGTCTAGGTTTAAGGAAAAATGTAAGAAATTCCCATCTGTTTTTTACCTTTTCACTAAAACTGTTCTCTAGTTTTATTCTGCAGTTTAGTTTCATTTGTGCTAATCGCAAAGCAGAGTTTATACGCCTATACAGAGCATATTTGGTACATGCTCATTAACTCAGCAGAAGTATTTGGGCTTAGAATCGGTGTGATTAAAACCTGCAATTATTTAGCGACCAACTCCATCAAGAAAAGTCTTCGCTTATTGCCCGTAATAATTTCATGGGACTTAAATCGGCTTGTAAATTATATGGTGTGCAACAAAAAAAGCAACTGGTTGTTAAAGTAGCTATTCTTCATGAAAACAGAGGGCTTAGGATTTTATCTACAATAATATAAACACTTTCTGGATGAATGACTCATGTTCGAGGCATATGAGCTGCAGAATTCATACTTGTGCATAGATCGCCATCTGGTGTTGGGCTCGGATGGTTGCATCTTGTTGTCTTGGAAGAAGTCTTTAGTAGTCACGAGATGGGTGACTCCTCCCTTGGACAATAGTGCACATGGGCATCGACTCCATCCTCGGATTGTTTTTTTCCGCCATCGGGTTCGGATGTGTCTTGCCGTGTTCCAAACCTTTTTCGACGCGCAACTTATCACTCTCTACGGTATTCTTTCATTTGCGTGCCTTTTGACGCGCACACTCCCAAATCCTCGATTCCGGTCGTCGACGCGGGCTGCTGGGCCTACGGCTAGTGGAAAGGACTCAATTTAAAAAATGCCCCCAGTGTGGAGCTAGACTTCCACACAGTGAATTTCACACGGTCTGCAACCTTTGTCTATCACCAGAGCACAAAGAAAAGGATTGCCAAGCCTGCGCCTCTTTTCGATCCAAGAAAACCATCCGTGATCGCCGCAAAACATTTTCGATGAAGGCCCAACGTTCCAGAGGCAGGGGATTCGGAAGAGCTTGAGATAGTCTCTGAAGTGGCCGACGTCGATTTCGATGACCACATCACTCCAGGGCAACAAGTGAGTACAAATGTCCCTGCCCCACCCGAAGAACTGAAGGCTCCGGTCAAAACTTCACCTCAAGGCCTTAGTCGAGATCGAAAGAACGTTTCAGAAGCCCCGCCTCCAGGCCCGGCACCGAAAACAAAAGAAAAGCCGTCTGGCTGATCGGGACCGAGCAAGCCACATATCAGTACCCAAAAAACACCTTTGGTACCGAAATTGGGGATACACATCTCCATTAAGTCCAAAAAGGCCTTGATGCCGAACCCTTAGGCACCGAAACACCATAAGGCCTCGGAACCGGAAAAACACCAAAAATCTTCAGATCCGAAGAAAAGTTCAGAGACTGCTCCGACTTTCAAGCAAAAGGAGCACAAAGCTCCTCCTACAGCTATAGAGACAAAATTAATGCCACGCTCTGAACCCACAAAATCGGCACCGAAAGAAGACTAGCAGGGAAGAACTGTTTCGGATAGATCCTATAGAGCTGAAACAAAAAACAATACACGTGGACCCTAAAACAGGTCATATTGTCAGTCTTCCAGCAAAAAATAGGAAATCTGATACCTCACCCACACCTGAGGTACCTGTAAAGAAGAGACTTTGCAACCTTACCCATAAGACCCTCTTCTCCTGTCCTTCCTACTAAACCTTTATCTCCTATACTCTCTCCTCGTTTTTCTCCATGCTCACCCTTACCACCACAGGATGAGGATGATTTAGGGGGTGTGGGTGGACACAATAAGGATCCTTAGATGATGATAACACTACCCCACCACAGGAGAAATGGGAATATTACGATGATCCCATAGATCCTCCAGACCTTCCTAATCCAGACCCATACCCATCTAAGCCATCACCCCCAAATGATAGTATAGGGTTTAGTCAGCTCGTTAATAGAGCTGCGCAATATCATGGCTTGGATCTACATTCCGACCCCAGGGAAGAGGAATTCCTTCTGGGTACTTTTGCCCACTCACAAAAAGCAATACACACATTGCCAATGTTCAAAGGTGTCACATGTCTGTGGTGATGCGACGCTGATCGGAACGTCCTCCACCCCCACCCCCTCCCCCCCCCCGGGGGGATTCATCTCTATACCAAACGATCTCCCCTTCTTGCACCAATTTCTTTGGCCATGCAGATGCTCCTGAGTCACACGCCTCCTGTACCTTTCACGCCGATCCTCTATCACGGTGTTCCAGCCCAGAGGTCCGAAGCTCCGACCCTGTGGCATTTGTTCTCTCTCCCAAGGGATTCCTGAATCCCTGGAGCCTCCTCTCAACACGCTGCCCCCCCATCTACAGCCATCCCATCTATATTGATTCTTTTCGTCATACCGTGGATATGGGACCGTGTCTAATTCAGCCTCCGGCCCGCCCTGACGCAGATGTTTGCTGCGCCACTTCTGGACCTCCCCTCAACCGAGCTCGTTCTGCCTAGCCTGACCCTTGGCACTGCCTATTCGGCAACCCGGTCCTGAAGATGATCCTGAATCTCTAGGATCTAAACGTCGTCGACTCCTAAGCACAACTGACTGAGCAAAATCTCTTGTGGTTCAAATAAATCGTTTAGTCATTACCTACCCAATCATTGTAAATCGTTCCTGTTGAACCACAAAGTTCTCTGTACCTATTTCAAATTTTTTCACCTTTCGCTGATTTCACATTGTCACTTGTGTCTCCACTTTTATGTGTCACAATCACATTTGTGCACCAATTCGGCTGCCTATGCATTCTATGCCTACAGTGCTGCAACAACTGTGCCATTTTTAATTTTTACTTTAATTATATGATGCCATGTGCACATTTCAAAAATGTATCATGAGTCTCCCTTTTTCCTTTTCTTGTAATGTATTACACATACTTGTTTAATTGACTCCCTTAATAATACAAGTTGAGATATTGTTGCTTCTGTTTTTTCAAATGTGTCATTAAACATGAACCCGACATATTTAAAGACCCCGTCAGGGCCAGGATTCTCAATCCCCGGATTGATAAAAAAATATATATAAGCCTGCCCCTAAGGATCCAGTATACGTCAAAGGACAACTCCCCTTAGATTCTCTAGTAGTGTCCAATGCAAGAAAACATGCAAATTCTCAAACCTCTGGTGATGAACCCCCCCCACCCCACCCCACCCCCTTCCCCTCCATCCCCAGATAAAGAGCCAAAACTGCTGGATGCATCAGGTAAACTAGTTGCCTCCCAAGCAGCCAATCGCTGGAGGATAGCTAACTCGCAAGCACTACTTGCCAGATATGACAGGGCTCACTATGACGAGCTTGAAGATCTTGACCAACGCTTACCTGACCAGTACAAGGCCAAAGCAAACGATCTGATCCAGGAGGGTAAGTTAATTACAAATGTATCCATCAAATGTGCCCTCGATGCAGCAGACACTGCATCTAGATCTATTAACACCAGTGTCTTACCCCGCAGACATACATGGTTAGGCATTTCCGGGTTTAAACAGGAAGTGCAAACAACTATTTTAAATTAGTCGTTCGATCAAGAACACCTGTTTGGCCCAGCTATAGACACCACTCTAGAAAAAAAGGAAAAAAGACAGACACTGCAAAATCTATGGGAGCATTACAGTTTCAGCCTACTTGAGGTTCCTTTTTTCGCTCCTTCTATGGGGCGGATCCAAAAACATTGGCACAGACACGACTTCCTCCTCCTACAAAAGTCCTACACAAACATCCTTCAACAGGGGATATATTTGGGGGTGGGGGGCGGAGTACAGAGGAAATAATAACAAAGGGAGAGGTTGCGGTAACCACATCCGAGCCTCCCCATCTACCAAGCAATGACTTCCCACCGCTCCCTTCAGACCATTCCACTCCGGTCGGAGAAAGACCATCACAGTTCTACCTGTCTGGAACTCCATCACTACAGACAAGTGGGTAAGACAAATTACCCAGTATGGTTACTGCCTAGAACTTACTGCATCTCCCCCCAACACACCGCCCAAACAAGACCTTCCACTGCTTCAATAAGGCGACTTGTTTGCCACCCACATTAGACCTCAAGGACGCCTACTTCCATATTCCCAATGATGGCCTCTTGTATTTTCATTGTACCTCACACAAGACTTCAGATGCACCCTTTACAGGAATGCTTAGCATGTCAGTGGAACCAGGCTCACGTTCAACTTACAGATCTGGTGTTGGTGGCAGGCGCACACATCGCTCTCTGAAGTGGTGGCACACACAAAACCTTTCCAATGGGCGGCCGTTCCTAGAGCCAGTTCCACAGATAGTGCTAAAAGCAGACTCATCACTCACTGGCTGGGGAGCCCATCTCCTAAACCACACAATTCAGGGCAGGTGGACCACTCAACAAAAAGTGTTCCAGATCAATTACCTAGAGTTACTGGCAATCTTTCTAGCGTTAAAATCATTCCAAGCACATTTCCTGAACAAGACTGTCCTGGTCCGCACAGACAATATGACAGCAATGTATTACATACTGAAACGAGGAGGAACACATTCTTTGCAGCGTGAATCTTTCTGGATTCACTTTGCTGAACATTATTCCGCGGTCTTGTCGAATCATATGGAGATTGGCCATTCCACGGAAAATATATCTTCTGGCAGAAAATCTCCCAGGAGTCGGCAATCAAATTGCGGATCTGTTAAGTCATCAGATTCAGCAGATACACGCATGGGAACTCCATCCACAAGTTCTTCAACCCTTTTTCCGGATGTGGGGCCACCCAGACATAGATCTGATCACCGCAAACGCAAAATGCACAACCTTCGCCGCCAGGTTTCCACATACGTTGTCCAAGGGCAATGCGATATGAATGAACTGGTCAGGCAGATTTGGGTACGCTTTTCCGCCACTCCCACTCATTCCGCTAGTAGCATGTAAGCTCGAACAACAGTCTCTCAAGACGATCCTAGTTGCTCCCACGTGGGCACAGCAATAATGGTTCACAACATTCCTCAAACTCACAGTAGTTCCACACCAAAAACTACCTCTCCCCAAATCTACTAACGCAGAACCATAGAGAGATAAGGTACCTAGATCCAGCGCAGCTAAATCTAGCGATCTGGCTCCTGAAGTCCAAGAGTTCGGTTACCTTAAACTCCCACCGGACTGTATGAACATTATTAAAGAGGCCAGACGTCCTAATACTAGAGCTTGCTATGCAGCTAAATGGAAGCGATTCGTCATTTACTGCACTAACAACAACATTGACATGCTAGATGCTTCCATTCAAAACATCATCTATTTACTACATTTACAAAGATGTAATCTTGCTTATTCATCTATAAGATTACATCTAGCTGCTCTTGCAGCATACCTACAAAACACAACATTTGTCATTGTCTAGAGTACCCGCTATTAAAGCCTTTATGGAAGGACCTAAAATAATAATTCCACCTAGATTGCCACCCTCTCCAATGTGAACCTAAATGTTGTTCTTACTAGACTCATGGGTCCCCCATTTGAACCCCTACACAAATGTGAGTTTGTTTCTTACATGGAAAGTAGCTTCCTTTGTTGCCATCACCTCTCTCAGGAGAGTAAGTGAGAGCCAGGCTTTAACCATACAAGAACCATTCTTACAAATACAGCCTAATAAAGTGGTTCTTGGAGCTAATCCAAAGTTCCTTCCAAAAGTAATCTCTGCCTTTCATCTTAGTTGGTTACCAGTTTTTCCAAAACCCTGATTCTGTAGTGGAGAGAGCCCTTCACACGCTTGATGTCAAAGGAGCTTTACTTTATTACATCGACAGGACTAAAGCCTTCAGAAAAACAAAACAACTGTAGCTTTCTCCCCACCTCATAAAGGCAACCCAGTCTCTAAAGCTGGAATTGCCAGGTGGATAGTCAAATGCATTCAAATATGCTACCAAAAACCAAAACACACATTAATAATTCCCCCTAGGGCGCATTCAACACTCAAACTAGGGGCTTCCATGACATTCTTAGGGAACATTCCCCTAGGAGACATTAGTAAGGCAGCAACATGGTCTACTACACACACCTTCTTCAAACACTATTGTGTAGATGTGCAGGCCAAGCAAAAAGCTTCTGTAGGTCAGGCTGTTCTTAAAACACTTTTTCAAACCACTGCAACTGATAAAGGCAATCACCGCTAGGGGAGACACTGCTATACAGTCTATGCACAAGTATGAATTCTGCAGCTCATATGCCTCGAACGGAAAATGCTACTTACCAGTATGCATTTGTTCTTGGCATGTAGTGCTGCAGAGATTCATACACCTCCCCAGAACCTGTATCTGTTCCAGTGTTATCTTATTTAGTTACATTCAATGGACATCTTTTCTGTTCTTACAAACGCCATCATTTCCCCATCATGGCAAAAAACACTCGGAGGATGGAGTCAATGCCCATGCGCACTATCGTTCATGGGAGGAGTCACCTATCTTGTGACTACAAAATACTTTTTCCAAGACAATAACAAGATGCAACCATCCAAGCCCAACACCAGATGGCGATCTATGAATCTCTGCAGCTCTACATGCCAAGAACAGATGCATACTGGTAAGGAGCATTTGCCTTTTAGTTCTCACCTACAGACTTCCTTTAGCTGTCTGTTTCAAAGACTTATTGTAAACCTTAACAATATGTTCGAGGCATATAAGCTGTAGATCATATGCTGTGCATAGATCGCCATCTAGTGTTGGGTCCAGATGTTTGCATTTTGTTTTCCTTCGAGGAAGTCTTTCCAGTCACAAGGTAGGTGACGCCTCCTTTCGGTGATAATGCGCATGGGCATTGACTCTATTGTTAGATTGTTTTTTTTCTGCCATTGGGTTCGGACGTCTATCGTTACGCTCCGGTTCGACACTGTTCCTTCTGTTTCCCTCCATGCGCAAGATACTCAACCTCAATGCTATTGTTTTTTACGGTGTCTCCCTTTCCATCGCGTTTTGTAATTACTTAAAATAATCTTTCGAACGTAAAGTTTGTGAAAGGCTGTTGGGCCTACCCGTGTCAGGTCGACCGGCAGTCAATGGAACAAACTCTCTTCAAATTCTGCCCTCTGTGTCAAGCGAAATACCCGCGGCACCGACTCAAACGAAGTTTGTAATCTGTGTTTCTCCCACGAACACAGAGTCAAGACTGCGACGTATGCCAGGCTTTCTGGTCCAAGAAAATACTTCGCAACTGTCGGGCTCGATGTCGCAACATGCAGAACCAGCTCACAAGCTCCATTCCGGGCTTCTTCAGTCAACAGTCCGACGAAGAGGCTGGCGAGGCCATGGGAACAGAGGTGGAGCAGGAGCCGGTCGTTATCTCTGAATTCAACTCCGACCATGAGGACATCCCACATGGTCAACGTACTGTGAGTACAGCTCCCCCCTCGTCCCAAGAGACAATTCCAATTTAAAAGAAGATTCTGGTTCAACCCGTGCCCTCGGGCCCCGGTTGGCACTGATACCACGCTTCTGACGCCCTGCCCTCTGGCTCGGCACCGAAAAGACTCCCTTCAAACAGAGTTCGGAGCCCAGACCTTCGGGGTCAAAACACAAGTCCGCCACCGACCCCCACAATTAAGCCCCAAAGAAATTGTCGGATCCGAAGACATCAACTGTGTCCATTTCAGCACCGAAAATGTCAACGCTGAAGCTGGCGGAAGTGCAGAAAACCACTACAAAGCCCAGTTTTGATGCCCCAATTGAAAAACTGGATCCGAAATAAGATTCTTTATATACATCCACGGACTGATCATATCACCACTAGAGTGACTCTAAAAATAAAGACAACTTTTCAATAAAGACAACCTCACTAGTGAACTTCATTCAGACGCCCTCCCACACTAATTCACGACAACTTAAATGTGTATTACTCAGTTGCAGGTCAGCCAGTAAACACGCTCTGACTTCTTCAACCTCATCCAGCACTTAGATGTAGACATTATTAGCCTCACTGACACTTGGTTAAATCCTGCCTTCTCCCCTATCTTAGACCTCCTAGTACCTCCAACTCACGACATAATTAGGCTGGATAGAGTTCTGAAGCTGGGTGGTGGACTAGCGTGTATTCATAGGAACACTCTCGATCTCGCACTTGGAGTACCCTTCGTCCTCCTCCTGTGAATACCTTTGTCTCAGTATCTTAAGTAATAACCAGCCGATTTGCAAACGTCACACTTTCTATCACCCCCGGAAGACAATCTCCCCTTTATCGAGCAGCTAATGGAAGTCATCTCTGGCACAGTCTATTCAGCCATGCCCCAGATCTTCCTTGGTGACCTCAACCTTCACTGGTCTAATCCCAATGACCAGGCGGTATCCTGCCTTAAAGCATTTCTGAATGATCATGAGCTGATCCAGCATTGTGACCAACCAACTCACAATAAAGGTGAAACGCTAGACCTTATTATCGCGAAAGGGCTGACCATCACATTGAATACCATTACCCCTTGTGATTGGTCCGACTATCATTGCATCCTCTTCTATATTACCAGGGAGGTGTCGATGAGGAAGGTTCAGCCAACGAAATCAAAGATCTGGAAAAGGGACCTTAGATCAATAAACGCAACTGAACTAGCAGCCCACTGTAAATCTGCCCTCTCCTCCCAAGCTGACTTGGTTGATGTTCATTTACTCACGTACTCCTACAATTCGAGTATTTACAACATCATGGATGACATTGCACCATTCCAACAAAAAAACGCTTCAACAAAAATATCCAAACCATGGTACAACAACACTTAAACAGGGAACGCTGTAACCTTAGGGCAGCTGAACGTCCTGGAAATCCAGGCCCTCCTTGGAACAATTAAAACTCCTTAGAGATGTTAGGAGCTTCTATAACAAACAAATCAAGAGCGCCAAGTCAGATTATTTCAGACTCCAACTTGTTCAAGCCGCAAACCGCCCAAGAAAAGTTTTGAATTGGCCAAACAGCCAGCAGTGGCAGGCCCAAACCACTCGGATTCTGGAGTCATCCCACCGTCTTGCGTTGATCTTGCTGCTTTCTTCAATGAGAAATGTGAAAGAAACAGGTTAGTATTAGATTCCTTACCTTAGAATACCCCCAGGCATCAGACTGGATCCGGAAACTTTTGCGTAGCAGTACCTTTGCGCGTCGTCTGCGGCTCCGCGTCCGTCAGTGGCGCCGGGATGACGTTGCCGGAGTACTTAGACGACGCCCTCGCGCGCGGATTCGGTTCCTATTTTTTCAGCGCCAGCAAGCGCTGATCCGGGAACAGTGGTACCCTTTAGTCATTTTTTGACTAAACATTTTGATCTTTTTCGAAGTTGAACGACTCCGACGGTGCCGGTAGGGATGCTCGGGTTTAAACCCTGCGTCGACTGCAACCGACAAATGTCGGTTACCGACCCCCATCGCCGGAGTCTTCATTGCCTGGGGCCCGACCACGATGACAAGTCGTGCCCCGACTGCCGGGCCTTGGCGTCGAAGGCTAGGCTAGGAGCGGTCCCGCAAGTGCCTCGAGCTCCGGCAGTCGGCCCGTGCCGTTCGAGGTCCCGGTCCGGAAGGCGGTCGAGGGACCGGTCGCGGGGCCGGAGTCATCACGGCTCGGAGGATCGACACCACTCCTCGAGCTCCAAGTCCTCAGGTAAGAGGCACAAGAAGTCGAAGAGGCGACATCGCTCTTCCGACTCCCACGCCCCCCCCCCCCCCCGACGCAGCCGGGGGTTCGGGTGACACCGCCCACGCGGCTCCGTCGGAGCTGCAGGCGCCGCTGCCTGCTCCATACCCGCCGGTCCCTGGGCAGAACGTGACGCCGGAGGAGATTGACGCCTTCCTCTCGGCCATGAGGTCGCTCACTCCTCCGTCGGGTTCCGCGGTGCCTTCGGGCCCCGCGGCCCCAAATGGGAGTCCAGGCAGGCCGGGTGCTTCGGCCCCGGCGCCGTCAGGTGCTTCGGCCCCGGCGCCGTCGGACTCCTCCGGGTCGTCGCCAGTCAACCTTACGACCTCTCCGGCGCCGGCTTCTAGGGTGTCGCCCCAGACGCCGACAACGGTCGACGCAGTCCCTCCCTCGGTCCGGTTCCGGCACCGATGGGAGATTTTTACTTCTATGATCCGGCCCCATCTTTTGACCCTGAATATCAGGAGATGGGTGGCGAGGCGGATTGGGAGGGGTCTGAGGACCATCTGGCACGGGAGTGTCAGTCTTATCAGGACTGGACAGGGGAGCTAGGGGACGCCAGTGGTCTGGACACCTCGCCAGACACTGGTATTGTCTCCCCTCCTACCGTGGCTACGAAGGAGGGGGCAGCCTATAGTGTGGTGTTGACGCGGGCGGCCAAGGCCTTGGCCCTTGATCTCCCCGTCGCGGCCGTGAGAACTAACCTCCTCACTGAGGTCCTTAAACCGCAGGCAAGCTCTTCGGAGCGTCTGTTGCCGTTTAATGAGGCCTTGTCTGACGTTCTTCTGGACACTTGGTCCAGACCCGCTACAGGTCCCCCTGTAGATAGGAACGTGGCCAGACGCCACCGCCCGGCTCCGGGTGACCCCGCCCGGCTCCGGGTGACCCCGCCCTGCTCCGGGTGACCCCGCCCTGCTCCGGGTGACCCCGCCCGGCTCCGGGTGACCCTTGCTTCCTGTCCACCCACCCCACCCCCGAGAGCCTGGTTATCCAGGCCTCTAACTCCCTGGCCGCATTCCCGACGGCTTGCCCCGATCGGGAATCCAAGCGGTACGAGCAATATGGCAAGAAGATGTTCTTCCTGAGTTTGGGATTGCGGTCAGTTAACACTGCGTGCCTCTTGGGCCGTTATACCCACTCTCTGTGGGACACTGTCGCGGACGTGCTGCCACAATATCTGGAGGAGGCCCGGACTAAACTCGCCCAAGCCCTTGCGGTGGGTCGAGATGCGGCACGGTACTCCATCAGATGTGGACTGGATACCACCGACTCGCTAGGTAAAGCGATGGCAATGACGGTGGCGATTCGTCGACACGCCTGGCTGAGGTCCGCCAACTTTTCGGCCAAAACACCCTTATGGACATGCCGTTTGTTGGCCGTCGCCTCTTTGGCGACAAGGCAGACAGTGCGCTTGAGCTTTTTAAGGACTCCAGGGCTACGGCCAAGTCCTTGGGCCTGCCGGCCCCGCTCCAGCAATCTGCTGCCTTTCGTCCCTTTCATGGCCAAGGAAACGGCACCCCCACACGTCCTGCCAGCCACGGGCCGCAGACTAACATCCAGCGCGGTGGTGGACGTGGTAACCGCCGTGACGGTGCCCGGGGACAACGGCGCGGCCTGTCCACATCCACCCCTGCAGCATCTGCCTCAAAGCCTTCCTAGTCCGAGCTTTCAGGCCCACGAAATGCCAGTGGTGGGCAGGGTTCGCCATCACCTCCTCCACTGGCGCGACATCACATAGGACAGGTGGGTGCTGCAAATCGTCCAAAGAGACTGCTCCCTCCCCTTCGAGGCGACCCCTCCAGCTATGCCACAGCAGTACCACCGCGTGTCGGGGGATCACTTGAATCTTCTGCGAGAGGAAGTTACGGCCCTCTTGGCCAAGGGGGCCATCGAACGCGTTCCTGGGCCAGAAGTAGGGTGTGGTTGTTACTCCCACTACTTTCTGGTTCCCAAGAAGGGCAAAGGGGGCCTACGCTCTATCTTGGACCAGCGGAACGTCAACGGCTTCCTCCAGAAGGAGAGATTCAAGATGCTGACACTGGCTCAGGGCTTAGCTGCCCTGGACCAAGGAGACTGGATGGTAGCATTGGACTTGCAGGACGCTTATTTCCACATCTCCGTCCTGCCGGTCCACCGGCGCTACCTGCGGTTCACGGTAGGCCACGAGCACTTTCAGTTTACCGTGCTCTCCTTCGCCCTTACCAGCGCCCCACGGGTGTTCACGAAAGTGATGGCGGTAGTCGCAGCTCATCTGCGCAGGTTAGGGGTTTCAGTCTTCCCCCTACCTCAACGACTGGTTGTTGAAGGCGGGCTCGCCCCAGACAGTCGTCAGCCACCTCCAGACTACGGCCGACCTCCTGCATCTGCTGGCGTTCTCCATGAATGTGCCAAAGTCACACCTGTGCCCCTCTCAGAAGCTCCTCTTTATCGGAGCGGTTCTAGACTCGGCGCAGTTTAGGGTTTCTCCTCCCGAACAGCGGGTTCCGGATATTCAGGCTCTGATTCCGATCTTTCAGCCTTTATCCCGAGTCTCGGTCAGGTTGACGCTGCGGCTTCTGGGGCTGATGGCCTCCTGCATCCCTCTGTTGCATCAGGCAGGTGGCGGATGCGGGCTCTGCAGTGGGACCCGAAGTTTCAGTGGGCCCAGCAGCAGGGCAACTTGTCCGACCATGTCTTGATCTCGGAGGGCACTGCAAGACAGTTGCAATAGTGGCTCATGGACCGCGATTGGGTCAGCAGCAGATCCCTCTCCCTACCCCAACCGGAGCACGTAGTTGTGACGGATGCATCCCTCCAGGGTTGGGGAGGCCACATGGGAGAGGCGGAGATCAGAGGCCTCTGGTCTCCGGCGGAGTCCCAGCTCCATATCAACCTTCTGGAGCTGCGGATGATCCGACTTGCACTGAAGGCATTCCTCCCCTCTGTCCGGGGGAGTGTGGTGCAGGTGTTCACGGACAACACCACCGCCATGTGGTACTGCAACAGGTCGGGTGGGGTCGTGGACCCTATGCCAGGAGGCTCTGCGCCTGTGGCTGTGGCTGGAACATCAGGGTGTGACCCTGGTGGTTAAACACCTGGCAGGTACCCTGAACGCCAGGGCGGATGAACTCAGCCGTCGGTGCATGATGGATCACGAATAGCGTCTGAACTCGGACGTGGTGCAAGGCCTCTTTCAGCAGTGGGGAGAGACTTGGTTAGATCTATTCGCCACAGAAGAGAACCCGCAATGTCATCAGTTCTGCGTGTTGGAATTTCCAAGGCGGCACTCGCTCTGAGACGTTTTTCGTCGCGAGTGGAGTTGCGGTCTATTGTACACCTTTCCGCCTGTACCACTTCCGCCCAGAGTGCTGAAGGAGATCAGGCGCGACCGGGCCCAAGTCATCCTTGTGGCTCCGGACTGGGCACGGAGGTTCTGGTATCCGGAGCTACTCAGCCTGTCTGTCGATCCCCCGATACGTCTGCCTCTTCAGGAGGACCTTCTGTCGCAGCAGCAGGGGACGGTCCTCCACCTGAACCTGTCCAGTCTCCACTTACATGCTTGGAGATTGAGCGGCGGCAGTTGAGGCCATTTGACTTGCCTCCTGAAGTCTGTAATGTCATTCTGGCAGCCAGGCGTCCCTCCACAAACTCGGTATACGCCTGCAAGTGGAATACGTTTGTGGCATGGTGCACAGCAAAGGCTGTGGATCCCCTTTCTGCTCCTCTTTGAGGTTCTTCTCTCTTGCCCAGCAGGGCTCTGCTCTGGGCACTCTGAAGGGCTACCTCTCAGCCATTTCCGCCTTCTTCCACCTGATCAGCCCTCTTTGTTCAAGTCCCCCATTGTAAATAGGTTTTTGAAGGGCATCACCCATATGTTTCCTCCAGTTCCTTTCGTGATGCCTCAGTGGGACTTGAACCTTGTTCTTACTTTTCTGATGTGCGCTCCCTTTAAGCCACTCCATAATTGTCCTCCTCGCCTTCTGACTCTGAAGACAGCTTTCCTGGTTGCCATCACCTCTGCCAGGAGAGTGAGTGAGTGAGCTCCAGGCCCTTTCCTCTAAGCCTCCTTTCCTTTCAGTCCATCCGGACAAAGTTGTGTTGCGGACGCGACCCTCTTTCCTGCCCATGGTAGTCACAGCCTTCCACATCGGGCAGTCCTTCACTTTGCCCACCTTCTTTCCGCCTCCGCATCCCTCGAAAGAGGAAGAGAGGCTTCACTGTCTGGACCCAAAACGTGCGCTCTCATTCTATCTGGATCGCACACGCCAGTTCCGAGTGGATGACCAACTCTTCATTGGTTACGTGGGCACTAAGAAGGGACGGGCGGTGCACAAGCGAACCATTTCTCGATGGGTCGTTTTGTGCATCAAGTCTTGTTACTCTTTCGCTAGAAAGGAGCCTCCTGTGGGGTTTCGTGCCCATTCCACACTGGCCACGGCGGCTACTACTGCCCTGGGCCGGGGAGTCCCCTTGCAGGACATCTGTCAGGCAGCTACGTGGGCCTTGCTGCACATGTTCGCAAGACACTACTGCCTGGACAGCCAAGTCCGGAGAGTAGGCTTTTTCCCGTTCCGTTCTCCAGGACATTCTGGTGTGATCATTGGTTCGCAGACCCACCACCGGGGTTGGTATTGCTGGGGTATCTATTCTAAGGTAAGGAATCTAATACTAACCTGTTTCTTTCAGATGCTCAAGTTACTTACCTTCGGTAACGATATATCTGTAAGAAACAGTAGTTAGTATTAGATTCCTTACCGCCCCACCCATCCTCCCCGTTCTGCGAACAGATATCTAGGGTAAGGGCCCTAGTTTTAATGGCACCAGTGTTGGTTTTTATCATGGCTCTGCGTTTTCTGGCGCGGAAGAGCAGTGTATAAGAACGGACGTCAGCGCGCGAGGGCGGTGTCTAAGTACTCTGGCGACGTCATCCCGGCGGCGACGACTGAAGCGGAGCCGCAGACGACGTCTACCGACGGGCAAGGGTACTGCTACGCAAAAGTGTCCGGATCCAGTCTGACGCCTGGGGGTATTCTAAGGTAAGGAATCTTATACTAACTACTGTTTCTTACAGATATATCGTTACCGAAGGTAAGTAACTTGTGCATCAAGACTCATCACCATTGAACTCTCCTCTAAGAAAGCTCTACTGCCATCCTGTCACCTCATAGATAAGTGCAAACCAATCAGTCTGAGCACTAAGAACAATGCGTTGTGGGGCACCTTCACCCCATTCAGTGAAAAAGACATCTACAAGATTCTTCAGAACATCAATCCATCTAACCACTTCAGTGACCTGTTGCCCCCATGCCATCTTCAAAGAAATTAAGAATGTACTCCTCCCTACTTGGACAAGGATTGTAAACTCTCTATCACATGGCATGATCCCAGACTGCCTAAAAGCAGCTCAGTTGTCACCCATACTAAAAAAAACACTAACGCAGATAAAACTGACCTCAATAATTTCCAACATCCCTACACTAGCCAAGCTATTGGAAAAATGCATACAATCCCAACTTTGTGCTCACATGGAGAATTTCCAACTAGTAAACCAGCATCAATTCGGCTTTTGGAAGGGCCACAGTACCAAATCTGCTCTCACGCATGTTATGGATGACATTTTTTAAAATGCTTGACCAAAATGATTCCTGCCTCTTAATCCTCCTTGACCTTTCCTCCGCATTCGACACGGTTAATGACGACAACCTCCTATCCATTCTGAAGAACAGGTTGGGTTTCTCGGGTCTGGTATTACAATAGTTCTCATCCTTCCTCCATCACAGATCAGAAAGAGTCCAGGCTAACCACTCCCTCTCCCAGCCCTCTCCAGTTCTCATTGGTGTCCCCCAATGGTCCGCCCGATCTCCTATCCTCTTCAACCTTTTCTTGGAACCTCTAGCAAAATCAGTAAATCCCACGAACATTCACTACCATATGTACGAGGACGACATGCAACTTTATTTGAAAATCTCATCCCTGGATAACATCTCACTCAACACTACCCTTGAGACCACACAAAATCGGTTAACTGAGAACCATCTACTGCTCAACACTTCCAAAACTGAATTCCTTCTCATCTCTCCCCCAAACCACACGCAATTTAGACCTTTGGCTGAATTACCTCACGGCCTTCAACTGCACCCCCTCATCATTGAGTCAGCCAAATCTCTCGGAGTCACCCTGGACAAGCACCTGAATATAAAAAAAATCATATCCGCAATGTGTTTAAGGGAGCTAACCACTTCATGAGGACCCTGAGAAACATCAAACCATTCCTGCCACAAAAGGATTTCAAGCAGGTGGTCCAAGTACTGGTCTTGCTGAGGCTAGACTACGGCAGCGCTAATCTCTGTGGCCTTCTGAAATACACCCTGGCTCCACTAAGGGCATCACTGAACGCTGCGGCCAGACTGATCAGAGGTACCAAAAGGAATGAGTACATATCCACAGTTCTAAAATCTCTCAAATGGTTACCTTACGAAGCTCGAATTCAGTTAAAGATTGCTGTTCTGACGCACAAAGCCTTGCATTTCAAAACTCCCATGTATCTAGCACAAAAGCTTGAATTATCCTGTGGTGGGAGAGACTTGAGAAGTGCTAACACTTTCCTCCTGAAACCTCTCATCCTTAGCAAAAAGAGAACTTGTAACCGAGCCTTCTCTGGCGCGGCCCCAAAGTTATGGAACTGTCTTTCACCGGAAGTACGCAGAATCTCCTCAACGACTGCTTTCAAACTGGAAGCCAAAAGATTCCTAATGGATAAATGCCTACCTTAATCTGGGCCATGTCCATTGGCTCGAAATCATTGATCTTGCAATCACTGGTCTATCATGTGAGTCTGCTCTTCTTTTACAGCATTGTGTGCCCCCCTCGTAGCCCGCTATATACCTGATTATTGTATTAGTCTTCTTCGTGTCATTTGTTTGTGAATCATTTGATTATTCATGTTTTTTATTCTTACTTGATGTTTATATTGGGTTTTTGACCTTCCTTCCACCCTTTTGTAAAGGGCTCTGATATCTTTCCGGATCTTGTTCGCTATATTAAACTTTATAGAAAAAATAAAAGATGGGCTGATGCGGAAGAAGAATATCACATCCCCTTAAAGAAGAGATCTGGTGAAACTAACCCTTCCCATCCTCCTTCACCACCTTCCCCTCCGCTTCAACCAATTTCACCTGAACATTCATCACTACATACACCCGATAACCAGGATGATGGGGATGATGATCAGCCATTACAAGAAGCATGGGACGATTATAACACTAATTCGCCCACGGGCAATGATCCCGACTTGTACTCTACCAAACCCTTTCCACCAGATGATAGTGTAGGCTACATTGAGTTAATGGGTAGAGCTACCAACTACCATGGGGTGCAGCTACATAAAGAGTCATAAGAAGAGGATTTCCTCTTTGAACCCCTCAGTACCACACACGTCATCACATACACTACCCATGCTTAAAGGGATGGTCGGGCATGTAGATGACATTTTTAATGACCCAGTCAGAGCTCGCATTCTTACCCCTAGAGATGACAAGAGGTACAAGTCTGCACCATCGGACCCAGTATATATAAGGGGACAATTGCCACTAGACTCCCTGGTTGTGCCCAATGCAAGAAAAACGTATTGATGCTTCGGGGGAAAGGGTAGCTTCTCAAGCAGCCAATTTCTGGCGCTTCTCCAACACTCGGGCACTGTTATCGCGATATGATTGTGCGCACTGGGATGAGATGGAACAACTGATGCAATATTTACCCCCGGACCACAAATCAAATGGACAAGATCTGGTTCTTGAAGGGCAACTTATTGCTAACAGTCAAATAAGATGCTCTCTAGATACTGCAGGCACTGCTGCTAGAGCTATAAACACTAGTGTCCTTTTAAGGAGGCATGCCTAGGCTTTGTACATCTTTGTCTAAACCTGCGGTTCAAACCATCATTTTAAATACCTCATTCGACAAAGAACATCTATTTGGCCCAGTAGTAGATTCTTCACATGAGAAATTGAAGAAAGATACTGAGGTAGCCAAATCTATGGGAGCCCTTCAGTCCACACAGGGTTGTGCTTCCTTTCGACGCTTCTTTTACAGAGGAGGTTCTAAGAACACCTCATCAGAAACCATCTCCACCTACAAGGGCAATAACCAACTCTCTTCATCTAGGGGTTATTTCAGGGTAGGTAACAGGGCAACAACGGTAAGGGAAGGGGCCGGGGTTCAAACACACACATCTCCCCCACCAACACAAAGCAGTGACTATAACTCCACCCCCCCCCCCATTTAACACCTGTTGGGGGAAGACTGTCAGATTATCTACCAATCTGACAATCAATAATAACAGACAATTGGATACTCCAAATTATCATTCTGGTTACTGCCAGGAATATATCAACACGCCTCCAAATATTCCCACCAAAGCCCCACAAACTATCACCAGACCATCTATACTTTTTCAAACAAGAGGTTCAGTCTCTACTTCTAAAAGGGGCTATAGAGCCTGTGCTGCCCCGACATCACGGGTCGGGCGTATACTCTTTTTATTTCCTAATTCCCTAAAAAGACTGCTCTCTCAGACATCAATTTTAGATCTCGGAGAACTCAACTGGTACATTCAGTCAAACCATTTCCACATGGTGATTGTTCACCAGGTACTTCCTCAACTTCAAAAAGGCGACTTTATATCTTCTCTAGATCTAAAAGACGCCTACTTTCATACACCAGTCTGCCCCGCTCATCGCAAATTCATCAGGGCTGTGGTAGCGGGTCAACACTATCAGTTCAGGGTACTTCCATTTGGTGTCAGCACCGCCCCCAGTCTCTTCACAAAGTGTCTGGCGGTAGTAGCTGCTAACCTAAGGAGACAAAGCATCCATGTCTTCCTGTACTTTAACGACTGGCTCATGAAAGCGAACACGTACCAACAATGTCTGCAGCACCCTTTCAGGACAATTTGGTTACTGCATCAACTAGGGTTCACAAGCAATGTGCCAAAGTCACATCTCCAACCAACCAATACAAAGGACTACCTTGGAGCCACAATAGATACAAAAACAAAACCTTGCTTTTCCTAGCTCAGCCAGAATTCAAAATATTCAGGCTTTAGTACTCCGCTTCCAATCCAACCATTGGGTTTATTTATTTATTTATAAAGTTTTATATAGCGCAAACAAGATCCCGAAGGTTATCCGAGCACTTTACAAAAGGGTGGAAGGAAGGTCAAAAACTCCATATCAACGTCAAGTAAGAATACGAAACATGATTAATCGCATGATTCACATACAAATGACACAAAGGAGAGTAATAAAATAATCAGGTATATAGCGGGCTATGAGGGGGCACACAATGCTGTAAAGAGCAGAGTCACATGATGGACCCGTGGTTGTAGGATCAATAATTTCGAGTCAATGGACCTAGCCCAGATTAAGGTAGGAATTTCTCCATTATGAATCTTTTGGCTTCCAGTTGGAAAGCAGTCGTTGAGTAGATTCTGCCTACTTCCGGTGGAAGCGAGTTCCATATCTTTCCAGCTCGAACTTACATGCAGCTACTTGGAATTATGTCCTCCTGCATCATGATCGTTCCTCATGCCAGACTACACATGTGTCCACTTCAAGAATGCTTAGCCAGTCAGTGGAAGCAGTGCCACGATCTATTGACCGATCTAGTGTTAGTAAGTGGCCGTACTCCTCGCTATCTGCAGTGATGGAACACACAAAATGTATCAAAGGGATGGTGCTCATAGACCCGGTTCCACAGTTAGTACTGACAGCGGACGCGTCCCTCACTGGCTGGGGTGCTAATCTACAACAGCACACAGTGTAAGGCTTGTGGAGCCAACAACAAAAGTTACTCCACATCTATCACCTAGAGCTGCTTGCAATATTCCTAGCACTCAAGGCGTTTCAAACTCACCTAGAGGGCAAAGCTGTCTTAATTCGTACAGACAAAATGACTGCCATGTATTACATATAAAACGGGGGGAGGGGGTGCATACACTCCCCAACTGTCCCACTTAGCCTAAGACATCTGGAGGTAGGCCATTTACCACAAACTTTATCTCCTAGCGGAACACGTCCCAGGAGTCAACAACCAGCAGACAGAGGGAGCAAATACACGAATGGGATCTCCACCCTCCGGTCCTCCTTCCAAACTTTCAATGTTGGGGAATCCCTCACATAGACCTGTTCGCTACATACCAAAGCGCAAAATGCCCAAACTTAGTGTCCAGGTATCGACACCCATTGTCCAAAGGCAATGCACTATGGATGAATTGGTCAGGGATATTTGCTTACGCTTTTCCGCTTCGCCCACTCTTTCCAATAGTGGTTCGGAAACTCAACCAAGCTTCTATGACCCTAATCCTAGTTGCTCCCACATGGGCACGTCAACCTTGGTTCACAACCCTATTGGTACTCTCAGTAGTTCATCACCAGAAACTACGTTTTCCACCAAATCTTCTCACACAGAGCCATGGAGACATAAGACATCCAGACCCCAGTCAAGTCAATCTGGCAAACTGGCTGCTGAAGTCTTAGAGTTGGCTTTCTTAATTTACCGCCAGACTGCATGAATATTATCAAAGAGGCTAGACGCCCTACCACAAGATCCTGCTATGCAGCAAAATGAAAGCGGTTTGTGATGTACTGTAATAACAACCACATCAACCCACTTGATGCTTCTGTACAAAACATTGTTATTTGTTAAATCTACAACGTTGCAATTTAGAGAACACTGCCATACGCTTGCATCTGGCGGCAATAGAGGTCTATTCTGGAGGTATGCAGCCATCTCTTTTTAGAGTGCCTGTTATGAAAACCTTTATGGAGGGACTCAAACGAGTCATTCCCCTGAGACTTCCACCTGCTCCAGTGTGAAGTCTCAATATTGTTCTTACCAGACTGATGGGTCTACCCTTTGAGCCATTGCATAAATGTGAACTGCAATTTTTTCAAATAAAAAGCTGCTTTACTCGATGCTATCTTCAGATGAGTGGGTGAGCTTCAGGCATTAACTATAGAAGAACCTTTTTTTACAAATGCACCAAAATAAAGTGGTTCTTCGGACTAATCCTGAAATTCCTTCCTAAAGTCATATCTGCTTTTCATATCAATCTGTTGAGTTACCCGTCTTCTTCCCTCAACCAGATTTAGTGGCAGTACGTGCCTTGCACACATTTGAAGAGAGCATTGCTTTATTATATAGAAAGGACAAAACCTTTCCGCAACACACATCAACTTTTTGTCGCTTTTGCTCCACCACACAAAGGCAATCCCATATCAAAATCAGGTATTGCAAGGTGGATAGTCAAGTGCATTCAAATATGCTATGCAAAAGAAAAACAAATGTTAACATTTCCCCCTGGGGGGGCGTGGCCGAGCCAGCCAAGATGGCGGACGCACTTCCCTAGTGCTCCGGCCGCTGCCCGCATACCTGCAGTTTACCACCGCACAGACTGCCATGTACCGGCCGAAATAGCTGTTGACACCGTGAGGTGCACCCGGGGACACTTCCGACACCCCTGGAAGCCGCCGGGTCGATGTTAGGGGCCGGGGGTGGCGCGCTGCGGCTGGCGCCCAGGCTCCCCTAAAATGGCGGCGCCAAGACCTTGAAGCCGCGGAGACCGAAGCTGCGGTACCCGGCGCCCGGTGCCACTGGGAGGAGTTCCTGGCGAACTACGGGGACGCCGTAAGCACCGCACCTGCACTGCCTGCGTTACCGCCCCTGCCGCAGTGAGAAAGTGAGTGAGTGTCCGTAGGCCCGGGGACGGCGCGCCATATCGGATCGCCCCTGGGAGGTCACAACTGGTGCCCGACACCGTGCCGACGACCCTACACCGGCCGTAACACAGCCTGACACGGCGAGGGACCCCCGAGGACGCCTTCGGTGCCCCCAAAACACCACCAGGCTCCAGCGGACTTGAGGGGGCGTGTAATGGTTGGCGCCCAGGCTCCCCCGAAATGGCGGTGCCCGGCTCCGGGGGCCTTGGAGTCCGGGGAGGTGAGGCCTAGCGCCCTGAGCTACTGCGGGAAGATCCTGGCGAACTCTGGAGACGTCCCGAGTACCATACACGTGGAACCTCCCCTGCCGCAGTGAGTACGTGGGAGTGGGTTCGGGGACCCAGCTGCGACGCGCTGCACTGGACCCAGACCCGCCCGGACGGCCCTACACCTCGCCGACGGCGGTGCCCCCCGCAACCCCACATACAGCCGGGGAGAGTGGAGCTTGCGCCTGGGAGATACCACAGGGGATACCACAATCATACAAAAAGCAGCGCATGCACCAGGACCCCCCCGGAGGAACGCCTCCCCCCTCTCACACACGGCCGGAGAGACAACATACTGCGGCACGCACCCGCGAGGGGGGCCCGTGAAAATACAGCGGGGCGACTAACAGCCAGGTCGGCCCCACGACACCCCGCCTGGACATACAATACGCGACGGCGCTGACAACCGCTGACGCCCGCCAGCTGGACCCCCGTGGGCAGTGAGGGCCGGGATCGCCAACAGGTCCCCCCATACCCGCAGCAGCCGCCAGGGAGCTGATAAGACCCCGCCGAAGGACCACCACAGCGCTCCAAGAGGGAAAGGGTCCCGTCTCCCACACGCAGCAGGAAACGACGGTGCTAACCCGAGGCACGGCGAAGGAGACCATCACGATAAATTCTACTGAGCTGCCACCTGGGCTCGGACCCCCCCGGGACCCCCACCACAGCGACAGTTCGGAGGGGCCGACCTGAGGCACGCCGCCATAGCAACCTTCAAGAAAGGGTGATGATCACAAGTTACTCCTGACCGCCGTGCAGCGACTTACGTGCCCGCAAGCTGTTCCCGATCGCCTGAGCCGGGCGACCCCCCCCCCGGCGACACCGCCACGGAGGATTTGTGCTGAAGCGCCATACCGGCGTCACAAATACTACGGAGCCCCGGGTACACCGGAGGAACCCCGCCCCAACGAGAGCCTTCTCCAAGGACGCGCCACCTTCGAGAACTGCCCAGTCGGAGGGAAATTAACAGAACCACCAGTCCATGGGCGGCCACATGGGGCCCCTCTAACGCACGGAAATAGGAGCACGCGGTCTCATAGGAAACGTGCAGACAGGACACAGCGTCTCTGGAAGACTCCCCAGGATCCCTAGCAGGGCAGAAATCGCCACCGAGCCAGTAGGCCACCGGCGCCAACAATGGGGAGACCACAGCGGACCCTGACCACGACGCCAGCGCCGGCGGCGCTCACCCTCCCCGGGCCCCTCGGGTAAGCCGAAAACCGTAGGGCCGCCACAGGAAGAAGATATATCGACCAAGCTAGATAAAGTGTTAGCAGCCATCGAGCACTCCCGGATGTCCATGGAGAGCAAATTCGCGGAACTCGCCTCAGACATTACCCTCCTGCGAGATGACCACAGGAAACTAGCAGATAAGGTTAGCCACGAGGAAAAAACGCTGCAAGAATTGAAACCGCAGGTCCAACTACACCAAGAGGCCATCAAAGAACTCCAGAACAAAGTCAAATTCCTAGAACACAAGGCCGACGATTTGGAGGGCCGCTCCCGCCGGAGCAGCATACGCCTACTCAACCTGCCGGAGGGGGTGGAAGGGGCAGACCCCATACAATATATTGAAACCTGGATAAAAACTTTCACCCGGGCCCAGTACCTCACACCATTCTTCTCTGTGGAGAGAGCGCATAGGGTTCCAGCCCGACGGCCGCCTGCAGGCTCCCCGCCCAGACCGTTTTTGCTTAAACTGCTGCACTACCAAGATAGGGACACGATCTTGCGGGCGGCCAGGCAAGTGAGAACATTCGAGTGGAAGACAAGCATGTGATGCTGTTTCCGGACTACTCCCAAGCAGTGCAACGCCAGCGCGCCACATTCCAGGCAGTAAAACAAACCCTCCGACAACACAAGATACAGTACGCACTCCTCTTCCCGGCCCACCTTAAAATTATCTATAAAGACCTAACACACTTCTTCACAGATCCAGCGGAGGCGAGGCGCTGGCTGGACCACCACAACCATGACCTACCGGAGCGAGGGGCTACACCATCGCACTCCCTATCTAACAAACGGAGACCGCGCTCCAGGAAGGTTACCCTCACACAGATTAACCGCCAGTCAGTCCCCAACACCAGAAACTCCCCAGACTTGGAACAGATAATAGCGGAGTGACAGAAGGCCCTACAGGCAGTGGTGGGGGCCCGGCAGGTGGAGGTCGAATCGGGGGAGGATCGAGGCCCGCACTTCTTCACGTCTGAAGACGAAGAACATAGTGACATCCGCACCTCCAGAGAGGGCTCAGTATCCCCACCACTGGTAACCCCGCAAACGGCAGACACGCTCATCTGAAGGACAGCGAGAAAAAGAATGCGGTACGACCAGAGCACGCCA
This sequence comes from Lissotriton helveticus, assembly GCF_964261635.1. Lineage (NCBI taxonomy): Eukaryota > Metazoa > Chordata > Amphibia > Caudata > Salamandridae > Lissotriton > Lissotriton helveticus. The sequence goes on along the minus strand of NC_136059.1, from coordinate 1,255,776,521 downwards.
GCAAGATGGGCACCGGAAGGCATCGCGAATCACCAACGGAGGTAATGGCAGTTGCGAATCCACTTACAGAAGCATCATGCAGTGGGCAGCCAGGCCTTGAGCCCGCGACAGCGACGCCAACCCACCCCCCACACCAAACGAACTAGAGACAGTACGAGATGTTCGGTTTGGACTTATTGTGCCAAGCAATAGGCCCCTTTAGTTGGGACAGTTTCCCAGACATTGTTCTTAAGTTTCCCCCTCTCCCATCCATGCCTAATACCCCTACGGAAGCGGACAGTGGGTCAGCGAATTAGCATGTGTGGAATGACTGTACGGGTGGGGGCGGCTATGCTAATGTGCCGGAGGATAGTGGAGTGCCGGCCCGCAGGATTAGTTATCTGACATGACGAAAACCCCAAACACAGACATCACATTCATCAAGCTAAATGTCAGGGGGCTACACGGCGAGTAAGTGCTACGCAGTCTATGCTTACCTAAAAAGACAGCAGGCACATATAGCCCTTCTGCAAGAGACCCACCTGACGACAGAGGTAGGAAGACTACAGTAAAAATGGAGGGGCATTGTCTGCGCTACTGGGTACTCTGCATTCGCCAGGGGGACATTGATATGGGTTAGGCCAGGCGTCCCATTTAGAGAGCAGACCAGGGTGGTGGATAAGGAGGGGTGCTTTGTGTTACTGGAGGGACTCCTAGATGGGCAGACAATTCTAATAGGCAGTATCTACGCCCCTAACATAGAGCAGAACGTGTTTTGGAGCCGCCTCACAAAAACGCTGGCGCACCACACCCATGCCCCCTGGATACTGGGAGGGGATTACAACTGTGTCCTAGAAACAGCCCTGGACCGCTCCCGCCCCCACCGGCACACTCACCACTATACAAACAAACAGAACTCTTTAATATATGGGTGCAACACTGGGCATTGACCGACACCTGGAGGGCGCTACACCCCACTACAAAATTGTATTCATTTCATTTCATTCCACATGACCTCCGAGTGCGCCTAGATAGATTCCTTTGTTTGGCAGCTCTGCACACTAAGGCACAGCACACAGACTATCTGGGAAGAGTACTTTCAGACCACGATGCCCACTTACTGACCCTGAGGTGGAAGCCGCCTCACCCCCCAGTGCCTACGTGGAAACTCCCTCGAGGGTGTCTCACGGATCAGGTATTCACACATGGTCACGGGGAACACCTACAGGAACACTTCACACTCAATGCAGGGACGGCATCCTCTGGGCTCATAGAATGGGACACACATAAAGTGACAGCGAGGGGTCATTGTATACAGCAGGTGATGGGCGTGCGCTGGCTCCTTGAGCACACGCTACAGGACGCAGAATGCACATTAGCAACCCTATTAAAAGCGGATGACCGCGGCGAGGACAACCAGGAACGTCTGGCCGAGACTAAAACAAAGTACGCGGAAACAATAAAAGATTTCCACAAATATAATTTCAGAGCCTATGCAGCTAAGGTACACCGGGAGGGCAATAGGGGAGGAACACTCCTGGCCTGGTTAGCTAGACAGGACCCCGATCTGACACCCATCACTGAAATTAAAGATCGGACTGGCCGGCTCCAAACTTCCCAACTCGCAGTCCTGCAAGTTTTCTACACATATTACTCCCACATATACCGAGCCCCAAAACAGGGAGATCCCCCAGCAATGGACAAATTCTTCCACACTGCCAATCCCCCAAGTCTTGCCGGAAGTTAAGAAAGGCCTAGAACAAAAGATAAAACCGACTGAGGTTAAAAAGGCGATAGGGGCATTAGCCAGAAACAAAGCCCCGGGGTTGGACGGCTTCCCCCTCTAGTACTATAGTACCTTCTCGATTCACTTAATAACTACGGATGGTCACCATGTTTGAGGCTGCGCTTGAGGCGGGGGTCTTGCCGAGATCCCTCAGAGAGTCGATAATAGTCACATTCCTGAAACCACATAGGGACCCCACGCTCCCGTCGTCCTATAGACCGATCACGCTACTTAACACGGACTGCAAAATCTTAGGTAAAATGCTGGCGGAGAGATACGCCCAGGTCCTGACCCAGTTAGTCCATCCCGACCAATGCGGGTTTGTCCCAAACCGCAACACGTCCCACAACCTTCCTAGACTATTTCATATCCAGGACACGACACGAAAACGGTTCCCTAACGCAGCCTGCCTCATCTTAGATCTCGAAAAGGCATTTGACATTCTTTTATGGCCATACCTATTCGAGGTCCTCAAAAAAGAACAACTTTGGCCCACGCCAGGTAGCATATACAAGGCTCCTATATACGCAACTCACGTCCCGAGTCCGGATGGGCAGCTACATCTCATCAGAGTTTGCGGTGGAGAGAGGGACCAGGCAGGGGTGCCCGCTGTCACCCCTCCTGTTCGCCCTAGCGGTCGATCCCCTAGCACTACGCCTGCGACAAGAAGGCTAGGATTGGGGAATCCCCCTAGCACACACATGGAACAGTGTGTCCTTATACGCGGACTACCTCTTAATCTATGCCCGGGATGCTACAAGCGACCTGACCCGCATCTGGACAACGCTGGAGGATTTCATGGACATTTCGGGCCTCAAGGTCAACTGGGGAAAATCCTTGTTGTACCCGCTAAGCCCTCGTCCGGCCCCATTTGAGGACCGAATAGGCACCCGGTCACTTGCGTGGAATGCAGAGGCCCCCCGTTATCTGGGAGTGCGGTTATACTACACCCCAGAGGATTCATACGAGGGAAATCATCGTAAAACCCTAGCTGGGCTACAGTCAGCTAGTATAGGCCGAGTGGCCCTAGCAAAAATGATCATGGTCCCCAGGCTACTGTATCAAGTCAAGTCAAATAACACTTTATTCGATTAATTAAAATCATAAAAGCAATGACAATAGTACATTTATGTTTAAAAAATACAATAAAACCAATTTCATCATCTGTGAGCATCGAATTCATAAAAGTTACAATACAAAAGATAAAAAATTCAGTAGCAGGAGAGTTCTAATCATCCCACAGTCTCTAATGCCGCTAGTCTATTAGCTATTTTTCGAACAGCAGCCACCAGGAAACATGCAACCCCGTAGATCACCTGTGTACTACCCAGGAGTTGTAAGTACATTAATGCGGGCCTTACTTGTATAAACCCTACTTCTCTGAGAAGTGGTACCAGAAATTGTTTCCTAATATCGGCATAGTGGTCACAGAACATAATAAAATGCATCAAATTTTGGCTAGAAAAGTTATCACAACTGCATGGAATTGATGACTCAGGTCTACCCCAAACTGGAAAATGACCCAGAGAGAAATGAGCAATATTAAGCCTAAATCGGATTAAAAGGTGACGGTGGAAAGGGATTGACACAATCCTACAATATGGTTCAAGGAGTGGTGATGTCTTAAGAACAAAGTTAGCTCTGACAGTAGATTTTTGCAATTCCACCATGTCCCGTTCTTGCTCCACCCGACTTAAGAAATTAAACTTAATCCACTCTAAGTCACACTTTTGTAACAAATTAGGCGATGAATACAGTTCCGGTCGACCCAGTTTGCAGAAGGTGTTTCTGACATAAACTAGCCAGGGTATTTTATTAAAGTTGTCTAGCGCCATACAGTCTTTTAAGATGGAATGGTTCAATGTGATCTCACTATTGAGCCAGATTTTAATCCAACACATCAGAGGGGCCAACTGTATAAGGTCCGTAATGTACCTCAGGCCTAGCTCTGAGTGCGGGGAAAATACGGGAGTAGATTGAGGGACTACTAATAGTGACCTTAAAAACTTGTTTTCGATGATCTGTATTTTGCCTGACGAGACATAGCCCCAGAGTGAGGCACCATACAGTGCAATAGACAAACATTTAGATTTATATACTGTTAGAAGGGCTTCTATGGGCCTCGAGCCCAAACGCTTCGCAAATCCCAGAAGGGCAGAAGATGCTCTTGCAACAGCTAAACTCTTAGCATTTAGTTGAGGGGTCCAGGTACCCATTTTGACGCCTAAATATGGAAAAACCGGGACCCTGGATATCACTGCCCCATTACAGGTAAAGGATTTTATTTTTTGTGCCTTCGGACGTTTGCCTGCCACCATAACGTGAGACTTTTTTCTGTTTACCTGTAGGTCCAGGGACCCCATAAAACTACCAAAGGCGTCCAAGAGTCTCTGCAGTCCCAGTCCCGTGCGGGCTAATAAAACCGCGTCATCCGCATAAAGGAGGACCGGGACTGCAGAGTCTCCCACACGCGGGACATACAAGGTAGCCCCCTCTAGGTGTTCAGCCAAGGAATTAATATATAGAATAAACAATAGGGGTGCTAAAATGCACCCCTGCCTGACACCATGCTTGGAGTTAAAATAGCTGGTGCAACCCCCCTCTTTGTTAACTCTAATTGTTGCTTCGAGACCTTGGTGAAGGGTCGCTAGAAAGTTAACCAGGGAGGGATCGAAGCCTAAGTTAGATAAAATCGACCACAATTTTGCCCGGTTTACCAAGTCGAAGGCTGATGAAAGGTACATAAAACCCCTGTAAAGCATACCGTCCTTCGCCTGGGTGTATTTACTTATAAGCATCTGGAGGTTAAGGCACTGATCTAAAGTTCCTCTCTTTGCCCTAAACCCATACTGTAGGTTGGAGAGGACTCCCCTTTCCTCTAGGTAATCTTCCATTTTATGCAGGATGACTCAGCCCAAGATTTTAACGGCAGAGTCAATCAAGGAGATGGGCCTATAACAGGAGGGGTCACTCCGCAAACCTTTTTTAAACACGGGAATTATAGTCGATGTTGCCCAGGATGATGGAAATCCACTGCTACTCAATGAATTAAAAACATTTGTAAGGATCTTTGCCCAGAGTTTTGGGAGGGTCCTATAAAGATCTGCTGGGACTCAGTCTGGCCCTGGAGCCTTATTTTTTGATGTCTCTTCTATCGCTCTCTGAACCTCAGCCATCTCGAAGTGTAGGGGGTGGTCTAAGCTCAATGGGTTATGATCCGTGACTGTTACGGGTGAGCACTCCTCAGTATCATAAATCCTACTGAAGTGTGAAACCCATAAATCATCAGGGATCACACAGTCCAAGACCGTGTTATCATCCCCACTAAAAAATGGGTGATTTATTGTGGCCCAAAATGTACTGCTGTCCTTCCGGATATCTATAGAGATCAGATTGTTCCAGGCCTCGTCTTTGATGGCCCTTTTCCTACAGGACATGCCCAGCTTATATGATTTTCTCATCATTAAAATGAGCTCTCTATTCCGGGGTTTTAGTTTTAAGGCCTGCAAGAGATCCTTGTGTGCTTTAGAGCATTTGGCGTCTAACCACCTGGGGTGATTGAACCCTTTCTGCCTAGAATTAATTTTTAAATCCTTGTTAATTCTGGTGCAAATGGCAACATAGGCACCATTACCGGTAGCTGTATTATCTAGACAAAGTGCAAAATCCAGCTCGGCATTAACAAGGAGATCCGACATGAAAGTATCTGGGACGACCTTGGTCCAATTTAGTCTCCTGGCCTGAGCCTTGGGGTCCAGGGTGTTGGTAGTTACAGTGTTTAAATCTCGTCTGAATATTACATCCCCAAGGTCCAGAGCCAGAACAAGGGGATTATGATCACTGAAAATAGAAACTACTACTTCGTATGAAATTGCCTTTGCTATTAGTCCCACTGATACGAAGATAAAATCTATTACAGTGTCTGAGTCTCTCCCTTTAAAGGTCGGGCCCTATCCTCCCCCCCCCCCCCTAAAACCATCTACCTCAAACAGGTTCATGCTGGCTAATAGTCCCTCAAGAGCTTCCCCCTGTGAACTATGTTCGAAATGTGTGAAGATGGAACCAACGGGTCCCGTCACCTGTTCTGCCAGACAATCCCAGCTACACGGATGAATGTTAAATCTCCCATCAAAATGGTGTCTAATGCAGTGTTATTTGAGGATTTATACTCCTCTAAAAAACCTTCCAAAGAGTTAAGATGTAGGTTGCACTGGTCCTTCTCCATGGCATTGTAAAAATTGATCAAAAGGGTAGTTAAATGATTTGGGCCTATCCATTCCAGAATTAGTATATTAGCTGAGGGCAGCTCAAGCTGTTTGAAGGAACCGCCTAACTCGAGTGAAATAAGCGTAAGCAGTCCTCCTTTGGGTCTACCCCCTAGCCCTGGGACTGCCTTAAGGGCAAAACTGGAATACCCATCAAGGCAAAAACTGTTTTCTGTGTCCCAGGTCTCCTGAAAAGCGATAATAACATGTTGTGTGACAACATTTCTCCATCTCTCATCAGCACATTTATTTTTTCATCCTGCTATATTCCAACTAAGGAATTTACGCATAGAGGAATGGGCTGTCGCCTTACTACCACCTAGATACACTTGTTCAGTTTTGTTTAGTCAATCGTTAACATCCATGTGCGAGAGAGGTGCAAACCTATTTGATAAAATTAAATCTGTGGGCCTAAGATTAGAAGAGGTACCCATCACAAATTGGGGATGTTGGCTCCCTCCCTCCTTCCTCAATGATGTCTGTTGAGCTTGGTAAGAGTTATTTTTGGTGATGGCCATTTCGGGGTGGGGGCCTCTAAAATTATGGGCTACTAACCTAGAAACTTGGGGTGTATTTTTGTTGGTAACACCTGTTTCAAAATGGGGAAGTATGATTGTTTGGGCATCTAGCCTAAGGGGGCCTCTGTTTGACTGGGGTACCGGGGGGTAAAATAGCCCAGGGGGAGAGGTCTACTACCAGGACCCACCGTTTCTGATCCGTCCCAGAACAATCTGTCAGCCACGTTTGGGCGATTAAAATGTATTACCACACAATCACCGGGTTTACATTTGGTTCTCCTCCCTACCCATGCAACCCGTCTGGCAGAAATAACGTGCGAGGTAATGTCAGCTCCTCCGCTGCTAAGTTGGGAACACCATATTTTAGCTTTCCTCAGTAGGTCAAAATCGGTTTCCACTGCCCCTATATTTATTTGAGGCACCCCAGTTAGAACTGCTACTAGGGGCGCCGCATCGGGTGGGAGATTTAAAGTAGGACCCCGGTTAGAGGTAGGCTTTGTATGGCCTAAGACAGGATTAAAACCGGCTAACCCTGCTCCTTCCTTTGAAAAGGATTCTGGAGAGCTTGTCAGCTGCCCACTAGGACTATTCTCCTCCCTGGTCCCCAGCTTCTCTACTCTTAAGGTTGCGCTGTTGGTAGCTACACAGTTTAGAGTTTCTGCAGTTTCTAATTGAACAGTCTGTGAGTTGAGGCTCTCCCGTGCCTCTCGCGACTCTACTGTCCTAGGATGTTGTGCCCTATATTCCATTATAAAGCGATCAATATGGTTGCATTTATTTAAAAGGCTGGCCACACAGGAGTTTAGGGTATCCACAATGTCTTTGCCAATGTTCACAAGGGCCGGCTCCAGCCATGATTCAAATAAGTGTTCCACCAAGTCTGCCAAGTGATCCGGGAGTCGTGTTTCAGGAGGTGCGTTATCTGAGGGCAAGCTAGCGTTATTTTGCTTTTGTTTTTTTTTAGAGTGCCTTCGTTTCCCCCTTGCCCCTTCATGTCCAATGCAATCTTGACCCTGAGTGTGCACCTCACTATCCTGTTCTGGAGCCCCAGTTCCATCTAGATTGTCCTGAGCAATCTGTGGCGGTTTCACCATCACTACATTAGGTTCAAGTGGAGTCGGGGGGGGGGGGGGCAGGCTCCAAATGTAGTGCAGCACCCGAGACTTCCTGAGAGATAGGTACAACATCCAAACCCAGTTCTTTCTCGGCATTGGCAATTTCTGCGCTGAGAACCCCTACTGCCGATGTGAGGTAAGATATTATGGACTCTGATTTCCTGGGGACTTTAGCTTTCTTACCTTCACCTTCCACGGTATTATGTTTTCGTTTCCCCATTTCCACAGCCAAGAGGGGTGGCCCGGTCCGGTCTCTGATGGCCACAGATGGCCCGCCCTCTGCCCGGGCTCAGCCCGGCGTCGCCCGCACGCGTCCCGCGACGCGGAGGGCTGTGCAGGCTTAAGAACGCTTCCTGGTGCTGCTGGCTGCGTGCGTGTTGGCGTCGCGCCGCTGGGGCTGCCGGGAGTTGTGGTCCCGGGGCGGCGACGACGCTGAAGACTGCTTCCCGATGACTCTCAAAGAAAGGGGGTTTTACCTAAGCCTCTAAAATTAGTTGAGACAATGAATGTAAAGTCGAAGGATAAACACAACTTTATTAGTTTATCCTGACAATTAATTTGTCTTTTTTTCTTTTTATGAAAACATTTTTTAGAAAAAACTTTTTGGGGACAAAAAAGGGGACATCATCAACTTCACCTCAAGTCATACACATTTGTTTACACAAAAACATACAATATATACAAAAACACAATATGTAACAAATTTAAGTGCAAAAACAGTTATACTCACAAATTAATACAAAGCAAATCAAATAAACAGTTTCCGGGAAAAGGAACAAAAAAATGTCTTTAACAAATTATTCCCAGAGGGTGAACAAAACCTTTTTACCACCCACTACCGTATTGCGATATTGTGCTATTCCAATTTATTGTAATAGGGAATAGACAAATATCATTAATGCTGTCTCTTTTAGAAAAACGGTAAGTGCAGTGCCAATTGCAATGCCGACGCGTTTCGAGTCTCTGTGTATGAATCACGGGACTCTCATCAGGGCTGGATGAATCAAATCCATGGGAACTGTTTGTGGGAAATACAAGGAGGAAAGAGTTTTAATATATTGATCCTCAATCCATTCGAAAATGTCGTGAACAGAGTTATGTCAGGGAATGGGCATACCTTATTTATCCAAGGATGCACTGAAATTTTGGATTCCCTGACATAACTCTGTTCACGACATTTTCGAATGGATTGAGGATCAATATATTAAAACTCTTTCCTCCTTGTATTTCCCACAAACAGTTCCCATGGATTTGATTCATCCATCCCTGATGAGAGTCCCGTGATTCATACACAGAGACTCGAAACGCGTCGGCATTGCAATTGGCATTGCCCTTACCGTTTTTCTAAAAAAGCAGCATTAAGGATATTTGTCTATTCCCTATTACAATAAATTGGAATAGCACAATATCGCAATAAAGTAGTGGGTGGTAAAAAGGTTTTGTTCACCCTCTGGGAATAATTTGTTAAAGACATTTTTTTGTTCTTTTTCCCGGAAACGGTTTATTTGATTTGCTTTGTATTAATTTGTGAGTAGAACTGTTTTTGCACTTAAATTTGTTACATATTGTGTTTTTGTATATATTGTATGTTTTTGTGTAAACAAATGTGTATGACTTGAGGTGAAGTTGATGATGTCCCCTTTTTTGTCCCCAAAAAGTTTTTTCTAAAAAATGTTTTCATAAAAAGAAAAAAAGACATAAATAATTGTCAGGATAAACTAATAAAGTTGTGTTTATCCTTTCTACTTTACATTCATTGTCTAAACTAATTTTAGAGGCTTAGGTAAAACCCCCTTTCTTTGAGTATTACGTGGCCCAACCTACCCTCTTTCCCACAGGGCCAAACCCCCCCTTTTTTGTAAAGTCCCGATGACTCTCGGCAGTGGCGGCGTCCGGGGCAACAGGTAAGCCCCCCAAGTTGATTTTGACCCCCGCTCCACCGAGGGCTGTGCAGGCTTAAGAACGCCTCCTGGCGCTGCTGGCTGCATGCGTGTTGGCGTCGCCCGCTGGGGCTGCCGGGAGTTGTGGTCCCCGGGCGGCGACGACGCTGAAGACTGCTTCCCGATGACTCTTGGCAATGGCGGTGTCCGGGGCAACAGGTAAGCCCCCCATGTTGATTTTGACCCCCGCTCCACCGAGGGCTGCGCAGGCTTAAGAACCGCCTCCTGGCGCTGCTGGCTGAGTGCGTGTTGGCGTCGCGCCGCTGGGGCTGCCGGGAGTGTGGTCCCGGGGCGGCGACGACGCTGAAGACTGCTTCCCGATGACTCTCTGCAGTGGCGGCGTCCGGGGCAACAGGTAAGCTCCCCAAGTTGATTTTGACCCCCGTGAATCTCGCAGTGGTTCCGCCACGATCGTTCTTTAAAGAACTGACCAGCCTCCTAACGGAGTTAGTGTAGGGCGGGGGACGGCGATGAGTAGCGCTATCCACACTTTACCTGCCTTCCACAGAGGGGAGATTGGGAGCACCGGCCTTCGAGGAGTATTTCTTGGCGGCCCAGCTCCAATGGCTGTCATATTGGACGGCAGGGCGCCACAAAGGGGAGACCATCATGGCAGACGGCCCCATGCCACAACCAGCGATCCATCCGATGCTGCTACCAGGCACTAAACCTATACGTACACGGCCGCTATACTCACCCTTGCTGCCACTGGTGGGCTTCCCAAGAGGAGACACATACTATACACAGGGAACGCTTCGAGTCTGGACAGACTTGACAGTCACAGAGATAGAATCGTTCTTCGAAGAGGGACAGCTGAAAACATACGATCAGATGACGGAGCAATATGATCCCCCCCCCCCTGCCCCCCCCCCCCCCGGGCAATTCTTACTCCACAGGCAATTAGTAGATAGCAGTCGTAAATACTGGAACCCTCACTCTGGGGAACCCACACCACACCCAGTGATGCACACGATCTTACACATGGGAGTGGGGCGACATCTAATCACTTGGCTCTATAAGGCAGTACGTACACTACTCCTCCCATCCCTTCAACCCCTGCGTCAGAAGTGGGAGATGGACATAGGCAGAGTAGTCCACGATAAGGAATGGAGCACAGCCCTGGACTACCCCAAAAAGGTATCCAGAAATGCAAGATTCCGTAACATACAGTTCAACATCCTCCATAGAGCCTATCTCACACCACACCGACTGCACCGCTTCTTTCCGGATACACACTTTGAGTGCCCCCGATGTCAAACCCCGGGTGCGGATTTTAAGCAGATGTTCTGGGATTGCCCCACACTTCAAGGATTCTGGGGTAGAGTCCATCGGACCTTTGAAGAGGTTACTGCCATTACAACCATGTCCACATGGGAAGCGTGCGCGCTCGGGATCTTCCGCAGGCGGAAGACCCAGAAAGTGCAGTATCGTTTCCTCTTACTGGCCATTCTCTTGGCAAAACGGGGAATAGCTATGCAATGGAGGGCCCCCATGGGCCACCGGAAGCGGCCTGGATAGGCGCTATGCATAAATGGGGTAAAGCGGAGAAGGAGATACTCCGGGAGGAGGAAGTGAGGGGGCACCGCAAACACCCTATATCCCTAGACTGGGCCCAGTTGATGTACAAATTTACACAGGCAACATGTCCCCAAGAGACACTGACGTCCTCGCAATCCCAGACCCGAACAGCCACACCAGCCCCTACGCCTCAATGCCACAGCCACAAACCTACCCGAACATCGCAAGGAGCCGCGCCCCGCGACACCTGCCACCTAACATGCGCCGCTGACTCCCCGCAAGGTGTCCTATAATGCAATCTAGGAACACTGATGCCCCACCCCCGATGCAGCAGATAACCCCCCCCCCCCCCCAGACTCCACCCCTCATCCCACCAGGTTCACCCCAAAGGTTTGAAACAGTTAGAAAGTTTAGATTGGAGGGGGCATCCTCCCCTACCAATGGTTTATTGGAACGCTCTTTAGATGATGACGTCATGACGACAAATGCAGACACGGTTCTTGCTGGGCTCGTCGGCGCTATTTAGAGACGACAGAGTAACAATTAACGTACCATAACGTCATAACCACGCTCAGAATAGCGGACCGCTCACTACGGACAGTCTTTGCTCTTCTCAGGGGTGAGCTACCAGCCCTGCAGGGGAGACTAGGTGATAAACATTGATGGACCGAACAGCTTGGTATAGTTGATCAACACATGATTATTGTATGGGGAAGGCTACTTGGCGTTTCCTGACGTTGTATACTTATGGTCATGCACTACTGTAACGTATAATATCTGTCATGCTGGTTGTAAAATGCAAACAAAAACCCAATAAACAAATTTAAACAAAAAAAACAGTTCCCCCTAGAGCGCACACTACACGCAAACTGGGGGCTTCTATGGCATTCTTAGGCAATATACCCATAGATGACATATGCAACATGGTCTACACCTCACACATTCACAGAACACTATTGTGTAGATGTGTTATTAAAAAGACAAGCTAGAGCGGGCCAAGCAGTTTTACGTACACTATTTCAGACCCCTGCAACAGATGCAGGTTAGCCACCACTTTGGGAGACACTCCTATATAGTCTATGCACAGCATATGATCTACAGCTCATATGCCTCAAACGGAAAATTCTACTTACCCAGTAAGCATCTGTTCTTGGCATGTAGAGCTGTAAAGTCATATGTGCCCACCCGCCTCCCCGGGTACCTATACCTGTTGCAGTAGAATATTACTTAGATACATATTTGCATTGACACCTCCTTTTACTACTCTTATTAACTCCATTATCACCTTCTGCGGGAAAACAATCTAACAATGGAGTCGATGCCCATGCGCACTATCATCGAAAGGAGGAGTCACCTACTTCGTGACTAGATAGACTTCTTCGAAGAAAAACAAAGTGCAAACATCCGGACCCAACACAAGATGGCGTTCTATGCACAGCATATGACTCTACAGCTCTACATGCCAAGAACAGATGCATACTGGGTAAGTAGCATTTTCCTTACAGTGGGCTTTGGGTCAACCCATTGCTTGGCTTTAACGTCACTCATTTTCTTGCATCTTATTTGATTACATTTACTACTTCAAAAAGAGCTTTTAGCATCTTGCAACAGTAAATTAAAACAAAAAAAATGGAGCTTCAATATGCTTAGGCCTGCTTGCGGGATGACACTGGTGCTGTTGTAGTATCATAACGCTTGTGTGTGTGAATTATTTTTGTATTTTTGGTGATACTTTTCAGCATCACCAATAAACATTTTTTTTCTTCATTTGTTGATGCTGAACGATACGAATTATTACCAAAGCCAGTATTCTACATAGGCAAATAATCTTAGCACTATTTGGCTTTGCCAGTGCTTTTTTTGTTCTGATTATGCACTGACTTTCCGATAACTCCCCCCACCCACCCTGTGGTCCCTCACTGGTCAGTGATTGTAAATGTCCATGCAATTGATGTTATCTAAAGTGTTAAAAAAAAACCTATTCCACCACATAAACATGGCTCCACATGCTTGTAACAAGCTCTGCCATTCCCACTTCCCCTATTCTTGCCATTATGGTTTCGAAAAAGGCCAAACTTCAAAGCATTTTGATTGGGGAGCTCAGAGAAACAATTGTAATATCCCCCTGCCACAAAAGTGAACACAATTGCCAAGTTTTCTTTGCAAAAATGTATGACCTAATCCTGAATATTTCATAAATTATTCTTTCAGCAGCAAATAGTGTTTCAATTTATTTTGTGACTTTCTTGTGCCGTTGTGCACCTCATGTAAAAGTCTTACA